>NW_027206902.1:76568-144904 GCF_032191515.1 Phaenicophaeus curvirostris | reverse complement strand
GGAAGGGAAGGGAAGGGAAGGGAAGGGAAAAGGGAAGGGAAGGGAAGGGAAGGGAAGGGAAGGGAAGGGAAGGGAAGGGAAGGGAAGGGAAAGGGAAGTTAATCGGAGGGTCGCATGCGGTTGCAGCCCCCCCGGCGCAGGCCCGGCTGCCCCCCTGCACGCTGGAGCAGGCTCTCACCTTCTTCCTGGATGTGTCGGCCCCCCCGAGCCCCCGGCTGCTGCAAGCTGCTGGCCACGCTGGCCACGGGCGAGCAGCGCCTGCGCCTGCTGCGCCTCAGCCAGGTGCGACCGGGACACTGGGGGGTACTGGGCGATACTGGGATGCTCAACTCCTGCCTCGCTGGGCTGCTGGGGTGCTGTGGTACCTGGGTAATGGGGTACTGGGATGCTCAGCTCCTGCCTGGCTGGGATATGGGGATATTGGGATACGGGGCTACCTGGTTACTGGTGTACTGGAATGCTCAGCTCCTGCCTGGCTGGAATACTGGGGTGCTGGGATACTGGGATGCTGGGCTACCTGGGTACTGGGATGCTCAGCTCCTGCCTGGCTGGAATACTGGGATGCTGTGGTACCTGGGTACTAGGGTACTGGGATACTCAGCTTCTGCCTGGCTGGGATACTGGGATGCTGGGCTCCTGCCTGGCTGGGATGCTGGGGGACTGGGATGCCGTGGTACCTGGGTACTGGGATGCTGGGATGCTTGGCCCCTCCATGTCTGGGATACTGGGATGCTGGTCGGTCCCTCCCTGGCTGGGATACTGGGATGCTAAGTTCCTGCCTCACTGGGATGCTGGGACCTTCCCTGCTGGGATACTGGGATGCCTGGTCCCTCCGTGTCTGGGGTACTGTGGTACAGGGATGCAGGCCTTCTCCCTGGCTGGGATACTGGGATCCTCAGTTCCTGCCTCACTGGGATACTGGGATGCTGGTGCCTCCCTGGTGGGGATACTGGGATGCTGGGATACTGGGATGCTGGGATACTGGGCTGCTGGTGGGTCCTGGGTTGGGATACTTGGGTACTGGGGTACTGGGGTACTGGGGTACTGGGATACTGGGATACTGGGATACTGGGCTGCTGGTGCGTCCTGGGTTGGGATACTGGGATACTGGGGTACTGGGATACTGGGGTACTGGGATACTGGGCTGCTGGTGCCTCGCTGGGTTCCAGGCCGCGTCCCGGTTCCTCGCAGGACGCCCGTCTCTACGAGGAGTGGAAGTGGTTCCGGTGCCCGACACTGCTGGAGGTGCTGGAGGAGTTCCCGTCGGTGCAGCTGCCGGCGTCGCTGCTGCTCACGCAGCTCCCGCTGCTGCAGCCGCGCTACTACTCCATCAGCTCCTCGCCCGCGTCCCACCCCGACGAGATCCACCTCACCGTGGCCGTCGTCACCTACCACAGCGAGAGTGAGCGGGGGCTGACGGGGCTGCGGGGGCACCACCAGGGGCTCCAGGCATCTCCAGAGCATCTCCAGGGCATCTCTGGGGAATCTACAGAGCCCCAGAGCATCTCCAGGGTCTCCAGGGCAACTCCAGGGTCTCCAGGGCATCTCCAAGGTCTCCAGGGCATCTCCAGGGTCTCCAGGGCATCACCAGGTCCCCAGGGCATCTCCAGGGTCTCCAGGGCATCTCTAGGGAATCTACAGAACCCCAGGGCACCTCCAGGGTCTCCAGGCATCTCCAGGTCATCTCCAAGGTCTCCAGGGCATCTCTGGGGAATCTACAAAGCCCCAGAGCATCTCCAGGGTCTCCAGGGAAACTCTAGGGTCCCCAGAGCATCTCCAGGTCCCCAGAGCATCTCCAGGGTCCCCAGGGTAGCTCCAGGGTCCCCAGGGTAACTGCTGGGGGGCTGTGGGGTTCCTGTTGGGGTTCCTGTCGGGTTGTCTTTGGGGGGCCGTGGAGTTCCTGTGGGGTCTCTTTGGGAGGCTGTTGGGTTCCTGTGGAGTCTCCTCTGGGGGGCTGTGGGGTTCCTGTCGGGGTCTCTTTGGGGGGCTGTAGGATTCCTGTTGGGTGTCTTTGGGGGGGCTGTGGGGGGCACACGCATTCCCTGTGTTGCCCCCCCAGACGGGCAGGGCCCCCTGCACTACGGCGTCTGCTCGACGTGGCTGGCGCAGCTGCAGCCGGGGGACACGGTTCCCGCCTTCGTCCGCGGGTGAGAGACCCCTCTGCAGCCCCCCACTGCCCCCCATGGCCACTCGCTCCTCCTCATTGCTCCCCACTGCACCCCATAGCTCCCCATGCCCCCCCATAGCTCCCCATTGTCCCCAATGAACCCCACTGCCCCCCATGACCTCTCATTGTCCCCCATGACTCCCCATAGCCCCTCATAGCTCCCCATTACCCCCCACTGCCCCCATGATCCCCACAGCCCCCCATTGTCCCCAATGAACCCCACTGCCCCTCATTGCCCCCCACTGCCCCCCATAGCTCCCTATGACCTCCCGTAGCCCCCCATTAGCCCCCATTGCCCCCCACTGCCCCCCATGACCTCTCATAGTCCCCCATGACCCCAATTACCTCCTATGACTCCCCATTGCCCCCATGACTCCCCATTAACCCCCATTGTCCCCCAAGACTCCCCATTAACCCCCATTGCCCCCCATGACTCCCCATTGCCCCCCATGACCCCCATTGCCCTCATGACGCCCCATAGCCCCTCGTAGCTCCCCATAGCCCCCATAGCCCCACACTGCCCCCCATTGCCCCCCATGACCTCCCATGACCCCCATTGTCCCCCCTGTGACCCCCAGGGCCCCCTCATTCCGGCTGCCCCCGGACCCCCAGGCCCCCTGCATCCTGGTCGGCCCCGGCACCGGCGTCGCCCCGTTCCGCAGCTTCTGGCACCACCGGCTGCACCTCCTGAGGGAGGGGGGTGAGGGACAGGGGACACGGGACAGGGGGACACGGGGACTGCGGACACGGGGGCGTGGGGACAGGGGTAAATGGGACATGGGGACATGGGATGGGGGACATAGGGAGAGGGCATGGGGACATGGGACAGGGGGACACGGGGAAATGGGAGAGGGGACATGGGACAGGGGGACAGGGCATGGGGGACACGGGGACAGGGGG
Source organism: Phaenicophaeus curvirostris (assembly GCF_032191515.1). NCBI lineage: Eukaryota > Metazoa > Chordata > Aves > Cuculiformes > Cuculidae > Phaenicophaeus > Phaenicophaeus curvirostris. The sequence continues at coordinate 141,837 of NW_027206902.1, read as the reverse complement.
ACATGGGAACACGGGAGGGGGGACATGGGGACATGGGGACAGGAGATGGGGATGCAGGACATGGGGACAGTGGTTGCAGGACACAGAGATAGGGGGATACAGGACATGGGGACATAGAGAAAGGGCATGGGGACATGGGGACATAGGACAGGGGTGGCAGGACATGGATATATGGGGATGGGGGGCAGGACACGGGGACACGGGAATGGGGACATGGGAACAGGGAATGGGGACACAGGGACAGGGACATGGGGACACGGGGACAGGTGTCGGCTGTCCCCGCAGGTGGCCCCCTGGGCAGGATGGTGCTGGTGTTTGGGTGCCGCTCCTCGGCGCTGGATCACATCTACCGCGAGGAGATGCAGGAGGCGCAGGAGCAGGGGGCCCTCAGCCTCGTCCTCACAGCCTTCTCCAGAGAGCCAGGGACGCCGAAGGTGGGAGGGGTGGGAATGGGGTGGGGTGGGATGGGATGGAGATGGAGATGGAGATGGAGATGGGGATGGGGATGGAGATAGAGATGGAGACGGAGATGAGGATGGGGATGGGGATGGAGATGGGGATGGAGATGGAGATGGAGATGGAGATGGAGATGGAGATGGAGATGGAGATGGAGATGGAGATGGAGATGGAGATGGGATGGGAATGGGGATGGGTTGGGATGAAGATGGGGATGGAGATGGGGTTAGGGATGGAGATGATGGAGATGGAGATGGAGATGGGGTGGAATGGGGATGGATCTGGACGTGATGGGGATGGGGACAAGAGTGTCAACAGAGACGAGGACAAGGGTGAAACTGGAGACCGGGACTCAATGGGGACAAATATGCAAACAGGGTTGTTGGAAAGAAAAGGGACAGGGACAGGGTTGGGGACAGAGAAAAGGGTGGAGATGAGGGCGGGAGGGGACATTGCCAGGGACGGGGACAGAACTGGGGATGGTGACAGGGGTGGGGACCCAAAGACAGGGATGGAGATGAGGGTGGGGTGGGGATGTGGACACAGAGAGGGACAGAAATGGGGACACGGACAGGGTTGGAGACAAGGACAGGGCTGGGGACCCAAAGATGGTGTTGGGGATGGAGAGGGGGATGGAAATGGGATTGGGATGGAGAGAGGGATGGAGATGGGGTTGGGGATGGAGAGAGTGATGGAGATGGGGTTGGGAAGGGGCCATGGGCAAGGCCGCAGGCAGGGTTGGGGACAGGGCTGTCGGTGAGGGCTGGGGTGCCCCGTGCGGGGCTCTCTGGAGGTGCCATCGCGGCGGGGCCGGTGTCATCGCTGCGGTGCCGCAGACCTACGTGCAGGACGTGCTGCGGGCGCAGCTGGCGGCCGAGGTGCACGAGGTCCTGTGCGAGCGCGGAGGGCACATGTACGTCTGCGGGGACGTGACGATGGCCACCGAGGTGCTGCAGACGGTGCAGCAGGTGCTGGCGCAGCAGGGCGGCATGACGCTGGGACAGGCCGGGGACTTCATCAGCGAGCTGCGGGTGAGCCCGGCGGCGGGTGGATCGTGGCACCGCACCCTCCGCCGCGCCCTGACGCGCTTCCCACCCTCCCCCAGGACAAGAACCGCTACCACGAGGACATCTTCGGCCTCACCTTCCGCACGCAGGAGGTGGCTTTCCGCATCCGCAGCCAATCCTTCTCGGCGCAGGAGCGGCCGCAGCCGAGTGCGGGTCCCTGAGGACGCTGCCGGCGCCGGAGAGGCCCGCGCGGCTGCTCCCCCCACCCCGCTGCAGGCAGCGCCGCCTCCCCAGTAAAGCTTTAGTTTTGATAACCATGGTCTGGGGGTTCCTCTGCAGTGGCACCGCAGCCTCTCTGCTATCCCACATCCATGCAATGGGAACCTCTGCCCTGCTGCAGGGACCTCAAAGCCCATCCAGTCCCACCCCTGCCATGGGCAGGGACACCTCCCTCTGGATCAGGGGCTCCAAGCCCCATCCAACCTGGCCTGGAACCCCTCCAGGGATGGGGCAGCCACCCCTGCTCTGGGCAACCTGGGCCAGGGCCTCCCCACCCTCAGCGTGAAGAATTTCCTCCTTATGTCTAGTCTAAGATGAAGAAGATGATGCGAGGGCTGGAGCTCCTTCCATACGAGGACAGGCTGAGAGACTTGGGGTTGTTCAGCCTGGAGAAGAGAAAGCTCCAAGGAGACCTCAGAGTGACCTTCCAGACCCTGAAGGGGCTCCAAGAATGTTGGGGAGGGGCTGTTCCCAAAGGCTTGTGGGGATGGGACGAGGGGCAATGGGGATAAACTGGAGAGGGTCAGAGTTAGACTAGACATAAGGAGGAATCTCTTCACGATGAGGGTGGGGAGGCTCTGGAACAGGCTGCCCAGAGATTCTGTGGCTGCTCCATCCCCTGGAGGTGTTCAAGGCTGGGTTGGATGGCTCTTTGAGCAGCCTTCTCTTCTCCAGGCTGGACAACCCGACTCTCCCAGCCTGCCCTTGTCTGGGAGGTTCTCCAGCCCTCACATCGTCTCCGTGGGTTCCTCCAACAACTCCATCTCCTTCTCCTGTTGGATCCACAAGGCACAGGAGAACGTTCGCCTCCCAGTGAGCCCCCTCTTTGTGGTCCCATGCTCCCCCTGCACTCGGCTCGGTGGCCGCACCACGTGAACACCGGGCACATTACGGGGTGGTGGCACAAGTAGGACACCCCAAAAAAAGCCACCTCAGGGCTGTGTCACGTGTCACGCTCAGAGGAGGCACAGAAAGTGGCACGAGATGAGGTTTCTGTGTCATCCCCGGCAGAAACCAGCAGCCTGGAAATGCTCCTGCGGGTCTGGAGCATCTTCTGCTCCTGATCCGATGCCCCAGTTCCTCCCAGCACGTTCTCACGCTGCCAACAGCTCAGGAGCCGGAGGGGGGTCGCCAGGAGATCACGGAAGCCTCTAATTGGGAAAGACCTTGGAAATAATCATTGAGTCCAAATGTAGCTGTTTGCAGCGAGCTGAGCGGTGCCGGTGTCACCCCAGGAGCAGGGGTTGTCATCCAGAGGGACCTGGAGAGGCTGGAGAGGTGGGGCTGGAGACCCTCATGGGGTTCAACCAGGCCAAGGGAAGGTCCTACCCCTGGGTCGGGGCAACCCCCGGGTTCAATCCAGGCTGGGGAGGATGGGCTGGAGAGCAGCCCTGAGGAGAAGGACTCGGGGGGCTGGGGGGGAGAAGCTCCATGTGAGCTCAACATGAAACCCCCCGTGGCCTGGGCTGCATCCAGAGCAGCGTGGGCAGCAGGGAGGGAGGGGATTGTCCCCTCTGCTCCTCTCAGGGAGACCTCAGCTGGAGGGTTGGGGCCAGCTCTGGAATCCTCAGCAGGAGGAGGAGATGGAGCTGTTGGAACGGGGCCAGAGGAGGCTCCAGGGATGATGCGAGGGCTGGAGAACCTCCCGTACGAGGACAGGCTGAGAGAGTTGGGATGTTCAGCCTGGAGAAGAGAAGGCTGTGGGGATGTCTTAGAGCAGCTTGCAGCAGGGAAAGGGGCTCCAGGAAAGCTGGGGAGGGGCTCTGGATCAGGAAGGGCAGGGATGATGAGGGGAATGGTTTTGAGCTGAAAGAGGGGAGATGGAGATGAGATCTTGGGGAGAAATGTTTTGCTGTGAGGGAACAGGTTGCCCAGAGCAGGGGTGGCTGCCCCATCCCTGGAGGGGTTCAGGGCCAGGTTGGATGGGGCTTGGAGCCCCTGATCCAGGGGGAGGTGTCCCTGCCCGTGGCAGGGGTGGAACTGGGTGGCTTTGAGGTCCCTTCCACCCAAGCCATCCCACGGTTCCATGACTGTACCCACGCACCCACCAAGCAGCAGGAGCTGGTCGCTTTGTCCACTCTTAACGAATGTTTCTTCCCAAACCTGCCCCGAGAGCTTCCCCCTTGGGCCCTTCGCTGCTGCTCAGCATCAAACCTGCTTGGTTTGCCTTCACCTTCACCACCTTCTCCGCGTGCCCCGGGTGTGTTTGGAGCCGGGATGCCCCGCGCTCAGCCCCACCAGCACCTTTAACGCCGCCCTGGTTGCTCATCGCTCGGCTCGCGCGGTGGCTGCGGTTCTCAGCTCTCCCCCCTGGGAGGAGGAGGGGTTGAGAGGTTCCAGCTGCTGCCCTCACACCAGATGCAGGGATTTTTTCCGCCTGTTCCATAAATGCCGTCAAAACCCTCGTAATCTGAAGAATAACAAACCACGCGATGACCCCAAACCCTCCCCCCCGGCTTCCACCAGCTGCTTCTTTCTTTGAAGAGAAAAACCTTCCAGCACTTGAGCCTTTTATGAGTTTCTGCTTCTTTCTCGGGCCCAGATTTGTGATTTGACCCACGGGACGGTTCCTTTTAAGGCAGGGAGCGAAGCTTTGGGAGGGGAGGCTCCTAGAATCACTGGAGGGGCTGGAGAGAAGGGAATGGACGGAGTGAGAAGAGTCAGAGAATCCTGGAATGGGTTGGGTTGGAAGGGACCTCAAACCCATCCAGTTCCACCGTGCGGGCAGGGACACTAAGATCTCATCTCAATCTCCCCTCTTCCAGCTCAAAACCATTCCTCCTCATCCCATCCCTGCACTCCCTGATCCAGAGCCCCTCCCCAGCTTTCCTGGAGTCCCTTTCTGTGCTGGAAGCTGCTCTAGGGTCTCCTCTCCAGGGCTGAACAACCCCAGCTCTCAGCCTCTCCTCGTACAGGAGGTGCTGCAGCTCTCCCATCACTTTCTTTGTCTTAGACTGGATATGAGGAGGAATTTCTTCACTGTGAGGACAGGTTGGAAGGAGCTTGGAACCCCTGATCCAGCGGGAGGTGTCCCTGCTCATGGCAGGGGTGGGACTGGATGCTGGATGGCTTTGAGGTCCCTTCCAACCTGAACCATCCTATGGCTCCCATAATTCTAACTTGTCATCAACCAGGATCCCCAGATCCCACCCCTGGAGGTGCCCAAGGCCGGGTTGGATGGGGCTGGAGCCCCTGATGCAGCGGGAGGTGTCCCTGGGGTGGGACAGGGTGGCTTTGAGCTCCTTCCAGCCAGGCGGCTCCCGCTGCGTCCTGCGTGTGGGCAGCTGCAGCCGCAGCCCCGTGCTGGGACCAGCTCCCCTCCAGGGACGCTGCCCCTGACCCGCAGCCTCAACGCTGCGTTCGGAGCCTCCAGCACCTGCACGTGGGAAAGGCAGGAGGGCCACGCACGGTGCAGGTGATGCACCATGCAGGTGATGCACCATGCAGGTGATGCTCCTCTCCAACTCCCTGAGAGGAGGTTGTGGAGAGGAGGGAGCTGGGCTCTTCTCCCAAGGGCCAGGGGACAGGACGAGAGGGAATGGCCTCAAGCTCCACCAGGGGAGGCTCAGCCTGGATATTAGGAAAAATAATTTTCATGGAAAGGGTCACTGGTCCCTGTCGGAGGCTGCCCAGGGAGGGGGTTGAGTCCCCCTTCCCTGAGGGGTTTAAGGGCCGGGTGGCCGAGGTGCTGAGGACACGGGTCAGTGATTGATGGGGATGGTTGGACTCCATGATCCTGTGGGTCTCTTCCAACCTGGTGATTCCATGATTCTATGATCCAAAGCCGTGGGACCAGCAGGGAGGGAGGGGATTGTCCACCTCTGCTCAGCTCTGGTGAGACCCCAGCTGGAGCCCCGTACCCCATTCTGGATCATAGAATCATAGAATAACCGGGTTGGAAGAGATCCACAGCTTGGGAAGGACACGGAGTGAGTCCAGAGGAGCCACGGAGATGATCCGAGTGGCTGGAGGACGAGGACGAGGCTGGGGATGTTCATCCTGGGGATGCTGAGGCTGCTCCAAGCCCTATCCACCCTGTCCTGGGTCACCTCCGGGGTGGGACCTGGGGTCTGGTTGGTGTCAACTCATAATCATGGAACGATGGGATATTTGGGGCCAGAGGGACCTCCCAGCCCCCCCAGCCCCCCCGCCATGGGGACACCTCCCACTGGGCTCCAGGCTCCGTCCAACCTGGCCTGGGACACCCCCAGGATGGGCTGGGGGGGTGGGTCCTGACCCCTGTTCTGCTCTGCAACCTGTGACCCCCCCCCAAGACCCCCCCCCCAACACTCATAACCCCCCTTAGGAACTCCCCCCTACACCCCCCCCTACACCTCCAAGCCCCCCCAACCTGCCCCAAATTCCCCCCCCCCCAGCCCTCCTCAGGGCACCCCCCAACACTGCAGCCCCCCCTGACCCCCCTGTAGCGCCCCAGACCCCTACAGCCCCCCCAGATCTGCTGACCCGTCCCCAAGCTCCCCCCCAAGCCCTTCCAAACAAGAACTCAAGCACCAGGGATCAAATGGGGGGGGGGGGCTTGGAGCCCCTGCCCTTTTGGGGACCCCCCCAGTGCCCCCCCCCCAGTTTGATCATCAGGACAGGGTGGGGGGGGGCACCCCCTGGGCGTGGGGGGGGGACACGGCCCTGGAATTTGATCGCGATGAGGCCATAAAGGGTGTGGGGGGGGCGGGGGGGGCAATGACCGTGCAGCCTCGGGTGTTCATTAACGCGGGGGGGGGCAAAAGGGGGGGGGCAAAGGAAGGGGGGAGGGGGGGGAAGGGGCAGGGGTTCAGCCCCAAAGGAGCCCCCCCTCCCTCCCCATCACGGGGGGGGGGGTGCAAAGAATGGGGATGGGGGGGTTAGGGGATTGGCGGGGGGGCTCCCCGGTTCCCCCACTGCCCCCCCCACCCCCTGGGGCCCCTCCCTCGGCCCCCCCCGTCCTTGTGCCCCCCCCGTGTGGGCGGGGAGAGCGGCCGAGAGTGGAGAGCGGAGGGACACGGTGAGGGGGGGCGTGGGAATGGGGGGGGCAGGGGGGGGCGTGGGAATGGGGGGGCATGGGAATGGGGGGGCAGGGGGGCGTGGGAAGGGGGGGCATGGGAATGGGGGGATAGTGGGGGGGCGTGGGAAAAGAGGGGGTAGTGGGGGGGGCGTGGGAGTGGGGGGGCGTGGGAATGGGGGGGCAGTGGGGGGGGCGTGGGAAGGGGGGTGGGGGGGCGTGGGAAAGGGGGAGGCGTGGGAATGAGGGGGTAGTGGGGGGGTGGGAATGGGGGGGTAGTGGGGGGCGTGGGAATGGGTGGCAGTGGGGGGGGCGTGGGAAAGTTGGGGGAAGTGGGGGGTGTGGGAAAGGGGGGCAGGGGGGGAGTGGGAGTGGGGGGGGTAGTGGGGGGGCGTGGGAATGGGGGGGCGTGGGAATGGGGGGCAGTGGGGGGGCGTGGGAAAGTTGGGGGCAGTGGGGGGGCGTGGGAATGGGGGGGCAGTGGGGGGTGTGGGAGTGGGGGGGCGTGGGAGTGGGGGGGGGCGTGGGAAACCAGGAGGGGTGTGGGGGGGGCGTGGGAAACCGGGGGGGGGCGTGGGAATGGGGGGGTGGGGGGGGCGTGGGAAACCAGTGGGGGGGGCATGGGAAAGGGGGGGGCAGTGAGAAAGGGGGGGGCAGTGAGTAAAGGGGGTGGGGGGGCATGGGAAATGGGGGGGGCGTGGGAAACCAGTGAGTGGGGGTGTGGGAAAAGGGGGGGGGGCAGTGGGGGGGGGCGTGGGGAAGGGGGGGGCAGTGGGAAGGTGGGGGCAGAGAGAAAGGGGGGCAGTCGGGGGGCGTGGGAAAGGAGGGGGGCTGGATTTGGCCCCAGCCTGGGCAGCAGGGGGGGCAGAGGGGGGGTCATTGTCCCCGGGGGGGGTCATTGTCCCCGGGGTGGGACAGTGAGCCGCGATCGCAGCGCAGGCGGCTTCGCAGCGCGGGGGCAGGTGAGTGGGGGGGCCCAGACCCACAGCTCCCCCCCCCCAAACCCCCGGACTGACCCCCCAAGACCAACTCCCCCCCCCCCCCCAACCCACCCCCAAACCTCCCCTGACCCACAACCCCACCCCGACAACCCCCGGACTCACCCCCCCAACAGCCCCAAAACCAACCCTCCCCACAGAATCCCCCCGACCCTGACCCCCCCAGACCCAATATCCCCCCAACCCCCCCAGACCCACCTCCCCTAACCCCCCCCAGCACCAACACCCCCCCAGATCCCCAGAACCAGCCCCCTAGACCCCAAACCCCCCAGACCCCAAACCCCCCAGGCCCAACTCCTCCAGGCCCACCCCCTGAACCCCCCAAGTCCCAACCTCCCCCAACCCCCCCAGACCCCAGAACCACCCCCCAACCCCCCCGACCCAAACCCCTGCAACACCCAAACCCCCCAAACTCCCCAGAACCAACCCCCCCCCCCAAACTCTCCCTGCCCCTAATTCCAAATCCCCCACACCCCAAAGTCCCCAGCCCCCCCCTCAGGCCACCCCCACACTCCCCCCACCCCAGGGACCCCCTCAGACCCTCCCCAAGCCCCCAGACCCAAGCGGGTGCCTTGTGCCATGGTGGTTGCGCGGTGGGTGGCTGGTGGTGGTGGCACCGTGCGGCGTCACCGCGTGGCTGGCGGCACCTTCCGTTGTCACCACATGGCTGGTGGCACCTTCTGTTGTTGCCACACAGCTTGTGGCATCTTCCATTATCACCACATGGTTGGTGGCACCTTCCATTGTCGCCACAGGGCTGATGGCACCTTCCATTGTCACTGTATGGTTGGTGGCATCTTCCATTGTCACCACATGGTTGGTGGCACCTTCTGTTGTCACCACATGGCTGGTGGCATCTTCCATTGTCACCACAGGGCTGATGGCACCTTCCACTGCCATCACATGGTTGGTGGCACGTGCCATCATCATCACATGGCTGGTCACACAGGCAGTTGTCATGTGGTTGGTGGCCCCGGCTATTGTCATCGCATGGTTGGTGGCACGTGCCGTGTCCTCGTGCGCCCGGTGGCAGGTGCTGCCGTGTGGGGTGCGAAGGTCTCCGTCCCCGGGGATGCATCCGTCCCCACGGCGGTGGCCGATGGCTCCTTTGTCCCCAGGTCACGCAAGGATGTGGCTGCTGGGTCTGGCGTGGGCGCTGGCGGTGCTGCCCAGTGCCACCGCCTTGGAGCCCCCGCCGGACGCCGCCTCCATCTTCGCGGACCTGACGCCGTCGGAGCTGCGCGCGGTCCGCTCCTTCCTGCTGGGCCGCCCCGAGCTGGGGCTGGCGCCGAGCCGGGGGGGCCCCTTGGCCAAGAACAGCGTCTTCCTGGTGGAGCTGCTGCCCCCCGAGAAGCGCGCGGCGCTGCGGTTCCTGGAGCGGGGCGGCCCGCGGCCCCCGCGCCTGGCACGCGCCGTGCTCTTCTTCGGGGCGCAGGCGCAACCCAACGTCACCGAGGTGGCCGTGGGGCCCCTGCCGCGGCCCCGCTGGTACCGGCCGCTGCGCTTCAAGGGCGGCCGCTCGGTGCCCTTCGCCGCGCGGCCCATGACGGCGGCCGAGTACGAGCTGCTGCACGAGGCGCTGGCCGAGGCCCTGGAGCCGCTCGAGCGGCTGCTGCATGACGCCACCGGCTTCTGGTACCACCGCAACTGCTCGCGGCGCTGCCTGACCTTCTCGGACATCGCGCCGCGCGGCTTGGCCCCCGGCGAGCGCCGCACGTGGCTGATGCTGCAGCGCTTCGTCGAGGGCTTCTACCTGCACCCGGTGGGGCTGGAGGTGCTGGTGGATCACGCCGACCCCGACCCGCGGCGCTGGGCGGTGCGGCAGCTCTGGTACAACGGCCGCTACTTCTCGGAGCCGCGGGAGCTCGCCGAGTGCTACGAGCGCGGGGAGCTGGCGCTGGTGCGGCTGCCCGAGCCGCCGGCGCGGCGCCTCTTCTCCAGCTACGAGCCGCGCGGCAGGTTCTCCACCGGCACCCCCACGGCGGTGCACGGCGCCAAGGTGTGCGAGCCCCAGGGCCGCCGCTACCGGCTGCGCGGCAACCGGCTGGAGTACGGCGGCTGGAGCCTGGCCTTCCGCCTGCGCTCCTCCGCCGGCCTCCAGCTCTTCGACCTGCGCTTCAACGGGGAGCGCGTGGCCTTCGAGGTGAGCGTGCAGGAGGCCATCGCCTTCTACGGTGGCCACTCGCCCGCCGCCATGCAGACCAAGTACATGGACGCGGGCTGGGGCATGGGCGCCGTCGCCTACGAGCTGGCGCGCGGCATCGACTGCCCCGACACCGCCACCTACCTGGACGTGCACCACCTGTACGACGCCGACGACCCCGTCCGCTTCTCCCGCGCCGTCTGCGTCTTCGAGCTGCCCACGGGCGTCCCGCTGCGCCGGCACTTCGACAGCGACTACCAGGGCGGGTTCCACTTCTACGCGGGGCTGGAGGGGCAGGCGCTGGTCCTGCGCACCACCTCCACCGTCTACAACTACGACTACATCTGGGACTTCCTCCTCTACCCCAACGGCGTGATGGAAGCCAAGGTCCACGCCACCGGCTACATCCACGCCACCTTCTACACGCCCCAGGGCCGGCGCTACGGCAGCCGCGTCCACAGCCACGTCCTGGGCAACCTCCACACACACCTGGTGCACTACAAGGTGGACCTGGACATCGCAGGTGCGGCCTCACCCCCACCTCCATCTCCTGGGAAAGGGTCCGGGAGGCAGGGTCGAACCACGTGCTGGGGGCTCAGGAGCCTCGTACCTGGGGAGTGCTGGGTGTCTGGGCACCACCCAGACCTTCTGGAGATGATCATAGAATAGTTTGGGGTGGAAGGGACCTTAAACCTCATCCAGTTCCAACCCCCGCCCTTGGGCAGGGACACCTCCCGCTGGATCAGGGGCTCAAACCCCCATCCCACCTGGCCTTGAACATCTCCAGGGATGGGATCTGGGCTTTCTGGTTGGCAGCAAGTTAGACTCATGGAATAGTTCAGGGTGGAAGGGACCTCAAAGCCCCTCCAGTCCCACCCCTGCCATAGGCAGGGACACCTCCCACTGGATCAGGGGCTCCAAGCCCCATCCAACCTGATCTTGAACCCCTCCAGGGATGGGGCAGCCACAGCTTCCCTGGGCAACCTGTTCCAGGGCCTCCCCGCCCTAATTGTGAAGAAATTCCTCCTCAGGTCCAGCCTCAACCTGCCCCTCTCCAGTTTACACCTATTGCCCCTCGTCCCGTCACTCCAAGCTTTGGGAACGGTCCCTCCTCAAGGTGGCATCACCGGGTCCCCCCGCCGCTCACCTCTTCTCTGCTCGCAGGCACCGAGAACAGCTTCGAGACGATGGACGTGCGCTTCGAGAACATCTCCAACCCCTGGAGCCCCGGGGCCCGCGTGGTGCAGCCCTGGCTGCACCGGCAGCCGCGCCGCAGCGAGCGCCAGGCCGCCTTCCCCTTGGGCGCGACGCTGCCGCGCTACCTGCTCTTCTACCACCCGCGGCGGCACAACCGCTGGGGCCACGCGCGCGGCTACCGCATCCAGCACCGCTCGCACGCCGGGCGCGTGCTGCCCCGCGGATGGCAGGAGGAGAAGGGTGTCACCTGGGCCAGGTGGGACGCGGCCCCGCGGCACCGGGATAGGGGTTGGAGAATCGAGGAATCGTAGAATGGGTCGGGTTGGAAGGGACCTTAAAGATCATCCAGTTCCAACCCCAGTTCCAACACCTCCCACTGGATCAGGGGCTCCAAGCCCCATCCAACCTGGCCTTGGACACCTCCAGGGATGGGGCAGCCACCACTGCTCTGGGCAAGCTCTTCCAGTGCCTCATCACCCTCGTGGTGCAGAAATTTTTCATTATATCACACCTGGGTCTGCCCCTCTCCAGTTCACACCCGTTCTCCCTCGTCCCATCCCCACAAGCCTTTGGGAACAGCCCCTCTCCAGCTTTCCTGGAGCCCCTTCAGGCACTGGAAGCTGCTCTAAGGTCTCCTTGGAGCCTTCTCCTCTCCAGGCTGCACACCCCCAGCGCTCTCAGCCTGTCCTGGGACGGGAGGTTCTCCAGCCCCCTGGGTCCCTGCAGCCCCGCTGGGTTTGGGCATCGCCAACCCTGCTCTCCATGCGCTTGAGCCAGAGCGGCCGCGGTCACAGCACAGGGACCCTCTCTGGTGGCACCTCCTTGGGTTCCATCACCGCTGCCACCGTCCCCAGCCCCCCTGCTCCTGCCCTGGCACCGCAGGGCGCATGGTGGCTTCACCCATGGGGTCCCAGCGGTGACCAGCCCGGAGTGGGGGGACCCCATCCCCATGGGTGACACTGCAACCCCTGGAGCCCCCGGGACACCTCGGCTTCCACCGTGTCCCCTCTGTTTGGGCCCCTGGAGGAGCCGGGGGTGAGAGGCGGGTGTTGTCCCCCCCGTGGGCCCCACACACGTGGGTCAGTGGGGCTGATCCTGCCCCCCGCGCCTCGCAGGTACCACCTGGCCGTGACGCGGCACCACGAGAACGAGCCCACGAGCAGCAGCATCTATGCCCAGAACAATCCCTGGGAGCCCCTGGTGAGCTTCGAGAGCTTCATCCGCAACAACGAGAGCATCGAGGAGCAGGTGACGGGGGGGACAGAGGAGGGGAGTTGGGGGACAGAGGGATAGAGATGGGGGACAGAGGGGATGGAGACGGGGGACAGAGGAAGGGAATGGGGGGACAGAGGGGATGGAGATGGGGGGGGCCAGTGGGGATGGAGATGGGGGACAGAGCTGGGGAGACAGAGTGATGAAGCTGGAGGACAGAGAGAGAGAGTGGGAGGACAGTGCAGATGGAAATGGGGGTCAGAGGAGATAGAGATGGGGGTTAGAGCTGTGGGACAGAGGGATGGACGTGGGGGGACAGTGGGAGGGAGTGAGGGGACAGAGGGGGTGGAGATGGGGGGACGGAGCTGGGGGGACAGCAGAGATGGAGCTGGGGGAACAGAGGGTCCCCCCGACACCCGTGGTGCCCTTGTCGCAGGACCTGGTGGCCTGGGTGACCGTGGGGTTCCTGCACGTGCCGCACGCCGAGGACGTCCCCAACACCGCGACGCCCGGCAACGCCGTCGGCTTCTTCTTGCGCCCCTTCAACTTCTTCGACGAGGACCCCTCGGTGGCCTCGCGCAGCCCCGTCATCGTGCGCCCCCGAGACCCCCCGATCTTCTCGCAGCTGCAGGTGCAGCGCTGGACGCCGGCCAGTCCCGGGCCCTGTGTGGCCCCCTTCACCTACAACGGCACCTACGGACCCCACTGACCCGTGCCACGGCCACCAGAGTAAAGCCACGACACCTCCTACGCCTCGGCCTTTGCTCCACGTGGCACCATCTCACGAGCCACAGTGGCCGAGCTGTGCCGCGTCCCTGTCCCCCGTAAATCACAGAATCGCAGAATCACCAGGTTGGGAAGGACCCACCGGATCATTGAGTCCAACCCTTCCCATCAAACCCATGTCCCTCAGCACCTCGTCCACCCGTCCCTTCAACCCCTCCAGGGAAGGGGACTCAACCCCCTCCCTGTTCCAGTGCCCAATCACCCTTTCCAGGAAAATTTTTTTCCTGATGTCCAGCCTGGTGGAGCTTGAGGCCATTCCCTCTCGTCCTGTCCCCTGTCCCTTGGGAGAAGAGCCCAGCTCCCTCCTCTCCACAACCTCCTCTCAGGGAGTTGCAGAGAGCAATGAGGTCTCCCCTCAGCCTCCTCTTCTCCAGGCTGAACCCCCCCAGCTCTCTCAGCCGCCCCTCCTAACCCTTGTTCTCCAGCCCCCTCCCCAGCTCCGTTCTCTTCTCTGCACTCGCTCCAGAGCCTCAACATCCTTCTGGTGGGGAGGTCCCAGCACTGACCCCAGGATTCGAGGAGCATCCTAGCATGACCCCATCCGTGTCCCCAGCGGGTCGCGGTGCCTCATCGCAGCCGCCCTCGGGGGCTCCGTCCGGTTTATTGGACACATTCACACACAGCGACCACGAAGGCGACATGCGGGGCGGCTGACGCGGCTACGGGACACACGAACACGGCACACGCTACCGGCCGGGGGGGAGCGCGGGACACACGCACACGGACAGACGGACACGGTCGGTCTGTCCCGAGAGCAGCGAAGGGGGGGGTGCAGGGGGACCCCCCAGAGACACACGGCATCCCGGGGCGAGGACACGAGGACACACGCGTGTGCACACGCATGTGCGCACACACACACGGGGCAGGCAGGGCCACAGCACACGGAGACACACGTCACACACGTGTGTGCGCTCCCACGGGATGAGTGCGAGCAGCGAGACTCGCAGCACAGGGAAACACGCCTGACGTGTGCGCACACACAGCACACGGAAACACACGTGTACAGGTGTGTGCACACCCCAGACACGTGCAGGCAGACCCGTAGCACGTGGAAACACGCCTGCCCCGTGCACAACACGCAGAACAGAGGGTGACATGCACACACGCGTGTGCACACATGGGCACTCAGAGCATGTGCAGGCAGACAGAGCCAAAGCACATGGAAACGTGTGCACACGGACACATACGTGCACGTGTACACACACACAGAGTCACATATGTGCACACAGGATGAGCACAGCACTCACACGCATGCACACACACCTGCAGCACACAAACACACCTGACGCTTGCACACACGTGCACACGCACGTGTATGCACACAGAGGCACGTGTGCGCACACACACGTGCACATGGGACGAGTGCAGACAGACCCGCAGTGCACAAACACACGTGATGCATGTGCGTGCACACAGACCCGCAGCACAAACACACACGACACGCCCCCACACGCCCCCACACGCGTGTACCCCCCATGCTGCCGGCGCCAGGGGGCTCAGGCTGCGAGGAGGAGGAGGAGGAGGAGGCGCCAGCAGCACGTGGCGGGGGTCCCGGCCCCCCGGCTCAGCCCAGACCCTGCACTGGGGGTCCCGTGTCCCCTTGAGTCATGGGTCCTGCGGTCCCATGGCACTGGGGATCCCATCACAGTGAGGGTCCCGTGTCCTGGAGATGGGGTCCCATGTCCTGGAGACGGGGGTCCCATGTCCCCTTGTGCTGAGTGTCCCATGTCCTGTTCTGCCACGGGGTCCCGTGTCCTGGAGCCAGGATTCGCATGTCTCGCTGTGCTGGGGTCCCGTGTCCCATCACAGCTGGGGGGTCCCATGTTCAGGGTTCCATGTCCTGGGGTCCTGTATCTGATCACAGCAGTGGGGTCCCATGTCCAGGGTCCCATGTCCAGGGTCTTGTGCCCAGGGTCCCGTGTCCGATCTCAGCGGGGAGGTCCCATGTCCAGGGTTCCACGTCCAGGGTCCTGTGTCCAAGGTCCCATGCCCAGGGTCCCGTGTCCAGGGTCTTGTGCCCAGGGTCCCGTGTCCGATCACAGCGGGGAGGTCCCATGTCCAGGGTTCCATGCCCAGGCTCCTGTGCCCAGGGTCCCGTGTCCAGGCTCCTGTGTCCTGGGGTCCCATGTCCAGGGTCCCATGCCCAGGGTCCCGTGTCCAGGCGCCCCTCGGGGGTCCGGGGGTCCCCGCTAGCTGCCGGGGTGGGAGCGGTGTCTCTGCAGCGGGGCCGCGGCGGGCGAGCTGCGCAGCTGCCCGGGCAGCGAGAGGCGACGAGGGGCCCCGTCCGGCTGCACCAGCAGCACCACGTCGGGGGGCACCGGGGGGGGCACCGGGGGGGGCACCGGGGGCCCCGACAGCTCCAGCGGGTAACGCGGGACCTGGGGGCGACAGGAGGCACCTCAGGGGGACCCCAACATGCAGCGGGGGAAGGGGGGGGTGATGGGTGCCCCAAAGTTGGGGAGGGGGGCAGGGGGGACCCCAAAACCCACCGTGGAGCTCAGGATGGGGTGATGGGTGCCCCAACTTGGGGGGCTCAGGGGGGACCCCAACCCACACGGGGCTCAGAAAAGGGTGGATAGGGTGCCCCAAACCTGGGGGGCTCAGGGGGGACCCCAACTCACAGTGGGGCTCAGGATAGGGTGATGGGTGCCCCAAACTTGGGGGTCTCAGGATGGACCCCAACCCACCATGGGGCTCAGGACGGGGTTCCCCAAACTTGGGGGGCTCAGGATGGACCCCAACCCACCGTGGGGCTCAGGATAGGGTGGATGGAGTGCCTCAAACTTGGGGGGCTCGGGGGGGACCCCAACTCACAGTGGGGCTCAGGATGGGGCGATGGGTGCCCCAAACTCATGGTCTCAGGGGGGACCCCAAAAACAGTGTGGCTGGAGGATGGGAGGGAGCTAAGGCATGGGAGGGGGTGCCCCAAATTTGGGGGGCTCAGGGGGGACCCCAACCCACAGGGGGCTCAGAAAAGGGTGGATGGAGTGCCCCAAACTGGGGGGGCTCAGGGGTGCCCCAACCCACTGTGAGGCTCAGGATGGGGTGATGAGTGCCTCAAACTTGGGGGGCTCAGAGATGACCCCACCCCACCATGGGGCTCAGGATGGGGTCCCGTAAACTCGGAGGGTCTGGGGGGGTCTCACCTGAGCCAGCGGCTGGATGGGGGTGATGGGGAGGATGGGCTGCAGCGGGCAGGGGGGCTGGTGTGGGGACGACACCGTGCTGTACGCTGGAGGCACCAGCGCCGGCTGGCGCTGCAGCAGCTGCATGATGGAGCTGATATCTGCAGCCATGCGCGTCTCCAGCCTGCAGGTAAACATGCATCAGGGGGATGCACGGCAGCACGAGCCCATGGGAGCCCCCCGATCGCCCCCTTCGGGGGCGATCGGGGGGCTCCCATGGCCTCGTGCTGCCCCCCC
Source organism: Phaenicophaeus curvirostris (assembly GCF_032191515.1). Classification (NCBI taxonomy): domain Eukaryota; kingdom Metazoa; phylum Chordata; class Aves; order Cuculiformes; family Cuculidae; genus Phaenicophaeus; species Phaenicophaeus curvirostris. The sequence continues at coordinate 125,341 of NW_027206902.1, read as the reverse complement.
GGCCTCCCCAAGGTACCTGTTGAGCTGCTTCTGCAGAAGATCGAGGCGCGTGTCCAGCTCGCAGCGTTGGCGGCGGCTGCTGGACGGCAGCGGGAGGCTGAGGGCGGCGTGAGCCGGGACGGTGCAGCGAGGCAGCTCCTGGTACTGGCGGTCGCGGGTCTCGCCCCAGAAGCTGAAGATGTTGGAGACCCCCGAGAAGGCGCCTGGAAGGGGTGGGAAGGGCGTGAGGGGTGCAAGGATGCAGCGCAGGGAGAAGAGGAGGCTGAGGGGAGACCTCATGGCTCTCTGCAACTCCCTGAGAGGAGGTTGTGGAGAGGAGGGAGCTGGGGTCTTCTCCCAAGGGACAGGGGACAGGACGAGAGGGAATGGCCTCAAGCTCCACCAGGGGAGGCTCAGGATGGACAGCAGGATGAAATATTTCACGGAAAGGGTCATTGGGCACTGGAACAGGGAGGGGGTTGAGTCCCCTTCCCTGGAGGGGTTTAAGGGACAGGTGGACGAGGTGCTGAGGGACATGGGTTAGTGATTGATGGGAATGGTTGGACTCGATGTTCCCGTGGGTCTTTTCCAACCTGGAGATTCTACAATTCTGTGATTCTATGATTGCAGCTAGAACAGAGCCAGGACGCAGGCACAGAGCAGGGAGGAGGGATGCATCCCAGCAGGAACAGACCAGGGATGCAAGGATGCATCGCAGATGGCACAGAGCAGGGGTGCATCCCAGCAGGCACGGAGCACGGAGCAGGGATGCAGGCGCAGAGGAGGAAGCGGGGACGCATCCCAGGAGGTGCAGAGCTGGGATGCAAGGATGCATCGCAGCAGGCACAGAGCCAGGATGCAAAGATGCAGGCACAGAGTAGAGACGCATCCCAGCAGAGCACAGAGCCGGGATGCAGAGCAGGGATATATCCCAGCAGGAACAGAGCCGGGATGCAGAGCAGGGATGCAGGCGCAGAGCAGGGATATATCCCAGCAGGAACAGAGCCGGGATGCAAGGACGCATGGCAGCAGTCACGGAGCAGGGATGCAGCAGCAGAGAGCAGCGCGGCCACAGGGTCCAGGAGGCGCCGGGGGCGGCCGCAGCGCAGGGACGGGACGCACGGCCCCCCCGGATCCCGCATTGCGCCCCGTTCCCCACCTGCGAGCGGGTTGCAGGCGTCGCCGCTGTCGCGCTGGGCATCGGGCTGGGGGCTGCAGAGGGGGGCGAGCGCGGCGGCGCCCGGGGCGGGGGGCTCGTCGTCCTCGCTGGAGGGGCTGCAGGAGCCCGAGCTGCGCCGGCCCCAGTCCCAGGCGGGCGCCGGGCACCGCGTGCCCAGCCTCGACGCCTTCGTCCCGCCGCGCAGCTCCCCGGCGTTGGCGGCATCTGGGGGGGGGCACACGGATTGGGGCACATTGGCGGAGATCTGGGGGTCACACAGCCCCACAGGGACAGGGACCTCCCCCCAGGGACCCCCCAGCCTCACCCTTCTCGGTGCGGCGGCGGAAGGAGAGTTTGCGCTTGCGGAGGCGGCTGAAGCCGTCGTCGCTGCCCGGGGAGCCAGGGATCATGTTGGTCTGGGGTGGGAGTGTGATTAGGGGGGGTAGGGGAGATTAGGGGGGCAGCAGGAGCCCCCCACCCCACCTCCAGACCAACCTGGGGGCACTGGGGGTGCTGCTGGGGGAGCACCAGCCCTCAGCATTCCCTGTGCCGGGACCCCCAGCTCGATCGGGACCCTCCCCGGCTCAGCAGGATGGACCCCCCCAGTTCATGGACCCCCTCACCAGTTCATGGACCCCCCCCAGTACATGGACACCCGCAAAGCTCATGGCCCCCCCGAATTCATTTCCCCCCTCAGTTAACAGCCCCCCCAGTCTGTGCCCCCTCCCCACGCGTGACCCCCCCAACCTGTGCTCCCCACCATGATCCATCAACTGCTGTCCCCCGAGTTTTTGTCCCCCAACCCAATCACCCCCAGTCCCCCTCACCCTGTGTACCCCCACTTTGTGCCCCCCTCCCTCCAACCCTTGCCCCCCAAACCCTGTGCCCCCCCACCTTACTCCCTCCTTGTGCCCCCAATCCGTCCCCTCCGCTTCTCGACCCCCCACCTTGTGCCCCCCAACCTGTGACCCTGCTCCTCACCCCCTGCCCCCCTAACTTGTCACCCCCAACCTCTGCCCCCTATAAAACCCCCCTCCTCACCCTGTGCCCCCCCCAACCCTTCACCCACCCCCCCCACCGTGGTCCCTCACATCTCGCAGGTTGAAGGTGATCTCCAGGCTGGACCAGAAGTGGTCGGAGAACTCGGGGTACATGTCCAGCACCTCCAGCAGGTCCTCGCGGTGGATCTTGTGCAGGTCGCAGTAGGTCAGCGCCCGCACGTCCGCGTTGGATTTCCCCGGCCGCGCGTACAGGTTGAGGGGCTCCCCAAAGATGTCGTTCTTCCCTAGAGGGGGGCGGGAGGCAAGAGGGGGGGGGTCAGGCTGAAGGGTCAACCATGGGCAAGGCCAACGGGATGGGGTCAACCATGGTCATTGCCAACGAGATGGGGTCAACCACAGCCATGGCCAATGTGATGGGGTCAACCACAACCAAGGCCAACAGGATGGGGTCAACCACGGCCAAGGCCAACGGGATGGGGTCAACCATGGCCAAGGCCAACGGGATGGGGTCAACCACGGCCAAGGCCAACGGGATGGGGTCAACCACAGCCAAGGCCAACAAGATGGGGTCAACCACGGCCATGGCCAATGGGATGGGGTCAACCACGGCCAAGGCCAACAGGATGGGGTCAACCACGGCCAAGGCCAACAGGATGGGGTCAACCACGGCCAAGGCCAACGAGATGGGGTCAACCACGGCCATGGCCAATGGGATGGGGTCAACCACAACCAAGGCCAACAGGATGGGGTCAACCACGGCCAAGGCCAACGAGATGGGGTCAACCACGGCCATGGCCAATGGGATGGGGTCAACCACGGCCAAGGCCAACAAGATGGGGTCAACCACGGCCAAGTCCAATGAGATGGGGTCAACTATGGCCATGTGTTGGGTCCTATACTTGGGTCACCACAACCTCAAGCAGCTCCAGGCTTGGGGAAGAGCAGCTGGAAAGGTGCCTGGAGGAGAAGGACCTGGGGGTGTTGGTCAACAGTGGCTGAACACGAGCCAGCAGTGGCCCAGGTGGCCAAGAAGGCCAATGGCACCATGGCTTGGATCAGCCATGGTGGGTGCTGGTCTCTTTTCCCAAGGAACAAGAGATGGGGCAAAAGGAAATGGCCTCAAGTTGCTCCAGGGCAGGTTCAGATTGGACATCAGGAGACATTTCACTGAAAGGGTTCTCAGCCCTGGCAGAGGCTGCTCGGGGAGGAGGCGGAGTCCCCATCCCTGAGGGGTTTAGAAAACAGGGAGATAAGGTGCTCGGGGATGGTTCAGTGGTGGACGGGGACAGTTGGACTTGATGCTTTCCAAGGTCTTTCCCAACGAAGCGATTCCGCGACTCACCCAGGATGGCCACCACCACGTCCCCACGCAGGATCTCGATGGAGCCCCGCGAGATGAAGTAGAGGGCGGTGAGGACGTCACCCGCGTGGACCAGGGTGTCCCCGGGCGGGGCGTGCGTGGTCTTGAACTTCATGGCCAGGGCGCGCAGGCAGCCCTTGGTGGCCCCCTTGAAGGGTTTGCAGTTCTGCAGGAGGCTGCGGTTGAGGTGCAGGCAGATGTCGGCCTGCAGGCACTCGGGGAAGCCCTTCAGCACCTGCCGGACACGTGGGACGGAGGTCACGGGGTGGGGAATGTGGGGACACAGAGCTGTAGGAGTGGGTTTAGAGAAAGTCTGGAGAACCTCCCATACAGGCTGAGAGAGTTGGGGTTGTTCAGCCTGGAGAAGAGAAGACTCCAGGGAGACCTTAGAGCAGCTTCTAGTATGGAAAGGGGCTTCCACTAGTGCACCCCCCATCCCTGGAGGGGTCCCAGGCTGGATGGATGGAGCCCCCGACCCCATGGGAGGCGTCCCTGCCCAAAGCAGGCATGGAACTGGATGAGTTTGAGGTCACCTCCAAGCCAACCAGATGGATCCCCAATCCATCCCATGGTTCCACGATTCTAACCTGCTGTCAACCAGAACCCCCACATCCCACCCCTGGAGGGGTTCAAGGCCAGGTTGGATGGAGCTTGGAGCCCCCGATCCAGTGATAAGTGTCTTGGCCATGGCAGGGGTGGAACTAGATGGGTTTGAGGTGTCCTCCAACCCAACTACACGGGTTCCAACTTCAACCGCATGGGCTTTGAGGTCCCTTTGACCCAAGCCACCCCACAATTCCACAATCCTCACTGGCCACCAGCCAGAGCCCCCACATCCCACCCCTGGAGGCATCTGTGGCCGGGTTGGATGGGGCACGGACCCCCTGATCCAGCAAGTGGAGCTGGATGGGTGTGAGGCGTCCTCCAACCCAACTAGCTGTGTTCCAACCCAACCTGGATGGGCTCTGAGGCCCCTTTGACCCAACCCACCCCTCGTTTCCACGGCCCGGGCGGCGACTCCCGGCGCTCACCGCGTTCATGTCGATGCCGTTGGTGTAGGACCAGGCGTGCTGGAAATACTCCTCGAGGCGCTGGCGCAGGGGGTTGGGGATCTGGTGGAAGCGGATGAACTCCCGGACGCGCAGCATCTGCGTGTGGTAGCGCGCGGTGCCCGAGTACAGGCGCTGGATGATGGCCGAGACGTTCCCGAAGATGCTGGCGTACATCAGCGCTGCGCGGACGTCACGGCCACGTCAGGGACGGCCACGGCACCGCGGCCACCACGGCCACCACGACACTCACTGCCACCACGGCCATCGCCACCACGCTCACCAAGACTCGATGCTCCTCGCGCCACGGTCACCACCTCACGCGCGGGCGCGCACCCGTGAACACGCCAACACACTAACGTGCGCACAGGTGAACGTGCACAGGTGTGAACACACACGCGCTGGTGAACACACGCGTGCACCGGGACACATAAAGGTGCACACGTATGAATATCCGAACGCACCCACGTGCATGAATGTCCACGTGTGTGTGCACACGTGTGAACACCCTCCCACGCACACGTGTGATTTCACACTCACACACTCGCGCTGTCCCCCTCCTGCAACACACGTGCTGTCACCCTCACAGCCAGAGACACGCGTGCTCTCACAGATGCGTGTGCTGCCACACTCACTTGTGCTGTCACTCACACACGTGTGCTGTCCCCATGACTCCCGCTGACACGCGTGTGCTGTCCTCACACTCACACGCTTGTGCTGCCACCCTCACACGTGCTTTCTGTCACTCTCACACCCACAGACACATGTGCTGTCCCCATCACACACGTGTGTGCCCCCATCCCACACATGCGGTGTCCCTGTCACATGCGTGTGCCGTCCCCATCACACACGCATGTGCTGTCCGTGTCACACACACGTGCTGTCCCCCTCCTACACGTGTGCTGTCCCCCCACACGCACGCAGTCCCCATCACACACACGTGCTGTGTCCCCCCACACACACGCTGTCCCCATCACACACACGGCGTCCCCATCCCACAGGCGTGTGCCGTCCCATCCACACGTGTGCCGCCCCCCGACACGCGTGTGCCCCCGTCCCAGAGCCGCGCGCCCCCGCGCACTCACATCCGATGAGCATGACGCAGATGGAGAAGATCTTCTCGGAGTTGGTGTTGGGGGAGACGTTGCCGAAGCCGACGCTGGTGAGGGAGCTGAAGGTGAAGTAGAGCGCGGTGACGTACTTGTCCTTGATGGTGGGGCCGTAGAGGGGGTTGCTGGCGTTGAGCGGCTTGCCGATCTGGTCGCCGAGCGAGTGCAGCCAGCCGATGCGCTGCCCCTCCACGTTGCCGATGGCGTACCAGATGCAGGCCAGCCAGTGGGCGATGAGCGCGAAGGTGCACATCAGCAGGAAGAGCACGGCCGCCCCGTACTCCGAGTACCGGTCCAGCTTACGCGCCACGCGCACCAACCGCAGCAGCCGCGCCGTCTTCAGCAGCCCGATCAGCGTGGTGGTCTGCGAGGGGACACCGCGGGGAAGGGGGGGGGTCACCGGGGGCTGCGAGGGGCTGAGGGGGGCTTGGGGTGGAAGGTTGGAACCCAGTCAGTTGGGTTGGAAGACACCTCAAATCCATCCAGTTCAAGTTGAAAGCCAGGTAGTTGGGTTGGAAGAGACCTCAAACCCAACCAGTTCCAACCCCCGTGAGCAGGGACACCTCCCACGAGATCAGGGGCTCCAAGCCTCACCCAACCTGGCCTTGAACACCTCCAGGGGTGGGATCTGGGGATTCTGGTTGATGACAAGTTAGAATCATGGAGCCCTAGGATGGTTTCAGTTGGAAGGGTCCTCAACGTCCACCCAGATGAAGTTGGAACCCAGTCAGCTGGGTTGGAAGAGACCTCAAACCCAACCAGTTCCAACCCCCATGGGCAGGGACACCTCCCACCAGATCAGGTTGTTTCAAGCCCCATCCAACCTGCCCTTGAACACCTCCAGGTTTTCTGGTTGACAGCAAGTTAGAACCATGGGATGGTTTGAGTTGGAAGGGAGCTCAAAGCCCATTGGGTTGAAGTTGGGACCCAGCCACTTGGGTTGGAAGGGTCCTCAAAGTCCATCCAGCTGAAGTTGGAACCCAAACAGGTGGGTTGGAAGAGACCTCAAACCCATCCAGTTCCAACCTGCAAGGGCAGGGACACCTCCCACCAGATGAGATAACTCCAAGCCCCATCCAACCTGGCCTTGGACACCTCCAGGGATGGGGCAGACACCACTGCTCTGGGCAAGCTCTTCCAGTGCCTCATCACCCTCGTGGTGAAGAAATTCTTCATTATATCACACCTGGGTCTGCCCCTCTCCAGTTCATACCTGTCCTCCCTCATCCTATCCCCACAAGCCTTTGCAAACAGCCCCTCTCCAGCTTCCTTATAGCCCCTTCAGGTGCTTGAAGCTGCTCTATGTCTCCTCGGAGCCTTCTCTTCTCCTGCACACCCCCAGCGCTCTCAGCCTGTCCTGGGACGGGAGGTTCTCCAGCCCCCTGGGTCCTGGCAGCCCCGCTGGGTTTGGGCATCGCCAACCCTGCTCTCCATGCACTGAGCCACAGCGGCCACGGTCACGGCACAGGGACCCTCTCTGGTGGCACCTCCTTGGGTTCCGTCACCGCTGCCACCATCTCCAGCTGCCGGTTGACCCCCCGGCCCCCTTGTGGGACTCTGAAGGAGGATCCAGCACCCAGGGAACCCACCACTCCAGCACCTACCACAGATTTTGGGCACCAGCTGGACCCCCAACCACCTCCCCGGCCCCGAATCCGCCCCCAGCCCAGCCAGGACACAGCCAAACGGTGGCCACCGCGTCACCGCGGCCAGTACCTCCTCGGAGCCGGAGCCGAAGATGAGGAGGTCGAAGGGGATGGCGGCAACCATGTCGATGAGGAACCAGCCCTTGAAGTAGTGGATGGCGATCTTGGCCGGGTGGCTGACCACCTCCTCGTTGGAGTTGACGTAGGTGGTGCGGAAGTTGATGAGGATGTCGATGATGAACATGATGTCCACGATGAGGTCCACCACGTTGAGGGGGCTGCAGGAGTAGCCGCAGTGGTGGCGCTGGGCCTCCTCCTGGTCGTTGAGCAGGAAGGCAGCCGAGTAGGGCGTGAAGATGGCCGTGTAGATGACCAGGAGCAGGATGAGCCAGTCCCACACGGCTTTGAAGGGGCTATAGTGCAGGATGGTCCATTTGTGGATGCGCGGCGCCTGCAGCTTGTACTCGGGGAGCACGTCGGCGCCCAGCGACAGCACCTGGGGGGCAGGGGAGTTCAGCTCGCGTGGGGCTGAGACCCCCAACCCCACTATCCCCACGGGGCTGAGACCTTCAATCTCACCATCTCCATGCGGCTGAGACCTTCAACCCTGCTGTCCCCATGGGGCTGAGACCCCCAAATTCACCATCTCCGTGGGGATGAGACCCCCAACCTCACCATCTCCATAGTGATGAGACCCCCAGCACCACCTTCTTGATGGGGCTAAGACCCCCAACCTCACCATCTCCATGGGGTTGAGACCCCCAACCTCACCATCTCCATAGTGATGAGACCCCCCGAACCTCACACACGTGTGCATACAGACCCACACACACAAGTGCATGCGCAGAGGCACACACGTGTGCACACATACGCACATGTGCATGCACGTGCACACACACACGTGTGCGTGCCCACAGAGTATGCATGGGTGCATACAGGTGTGCACACACGTGGGCTCACACGCACGCACACGGGTGCTCCAGCATGGGGGTGCAGGTTCATATTTCGCAAGTTTGGGGGTGACACTGAGCTGGGTGGCAGCTGGATCTGCTGGAGGGTCAGGAGGCTCCAAAGGGACCTGAACAGGCTGGATCCATGGGCTGAGACCAACGGGATGAGGGTGAACGAGGCCAAACGGCGGGTCCTGCCCTTGGGGCACAAGAACCCTGAGCAGCTCCAGCCTAGGAGAAGCCTGGCTGGAAAGGGCCTGGAGGAGAAGGACCTGGGGGGTTGGTTGACCAGGAGCCAGCAGGGGCCCAGGGGGCCAAGAAGGCCAAGGGCATCTTGGCTTGGAGCAGAGCCGGCGTGGCCAGCAGGGCCAGGGAGGTTCTTCTCCCTCTGGCCTTGGCCCTGGGGAGACCGCTCCTCGAATCCTGGGGTCAGTTGTGGGCCCCTCACTCCAAGAAAGACCTTGAGGGGCTGGAGAACGTCTGGAGAAGGGAACGGAGCTGGGGAGGGGCTGGAGAACAAGGGTTAGGAGGAGCGGCTGAGAGAGCTGGGGGGGTTCAGCCTGGAGAAGAGGAGGCTGAGGGGAGACCTCATTGCTCTCTGCAACTCCCTGAGAGGAGGTTGTGGAGAGGAGGGAGCTGGGCTCTTCTCCCAAGGGACAGGGGACAGGACGAGAGGGAATGGCCTCAAGCTCCACCAGGGGAGGCTCAGGCTGGACAGTAGGATGGAATCTTTCCTGGAAAGGGTGATTGGTCCCTGTCGGAGGCTGCCCAGGGAGGGGGTTGAGTCCCCTTCCCTGGAGGGGTTTAAGGGCCGGGTGGCCGAGGAGCTGAGGGACACGGGTCAGTGATTGATGGGGACGGTTGGACTCCATGATCCGGTGGGTCTCTTCCAACCTGGTGATTCTGTGATTCTGTGATTCTACACATGCACGTTCACACACACGTGTATGTGCACACGCACGCACACACATACAGACAGGCATCCACACACAGGCAACCACGCATGAGCACAGACAGGCATGCACACAAACACAGCGGCATGTGTACACACACACACGCATGCACACGCACACACGTGCACACACACAGCCTGCAGACAGCTCAGCGGCACCGTCTGGAAGCCGTGCCGAGCGCAGCCATGCGGCGAGGGGGCTGCAGCGGGGAGGGGGCTGCAGCGGCGAGGGGGCTGCAGCGGCGAGGGGGCTGCAGCGGCGAGGGGGCTGCAGCGGCGAGGGGGCTGCAGCAACCGTGCCAGCAGCGCCAGGCCAAGCGTGCAGCGCGGGTCGTGACCTGCAGCGGCTGCAGCACCGCTCGTGCCCCCTGCCCGTGCGGCAGCAGTGGCAGCACCATCCTTATCCCCTGGCCCCCCTGCTGCGGTTGCAGCTCCGCTCTCACCCCCTTGTCCCCTGCAGCAGCTGCAGCACCATCCTTACTCCCTTGTCCCCTGCAGCGGTTGCAGCTCTGCTCTCACCCCCTGCCCTCACCGCAGCGGTTGCACCACAAGAGCACAACAGAGGCACATTCACCCCTGGGCCTCGTGCCTCCCACAGCCCCGGGGCTGCAGCGGTGCCAGGTCCAGGTCCCCACACCGTGTCCCATGCGGGGCTGCGGCTGAGCCCTGCGTGGAGCGAGGCCCTTCACGCAACCACCGAACCCCGGAGCCAGCGGCGCCGCAGCAGCTGCCCCCCCTGCGCGTCGCATCCCCTGCACCCAGGGCCGCGTGAGGCCGGCGGGCACCACCGCTACCTTCTCATCATGGCTCTGCGCCGCGGCGCGGCCGGCGTCGCCGTCGAGGCACAGGCAGGTGCCGCAGAGGGAGCCGCCAGGCATGGGTCCTGCTGCGGCCGGCGGCGCCGCGGGGCCCGGCAACTCCTGCAGCAGCTGCAGCAGCGACGCCAGCATCCTCACGGCCGCCCGCGGTCGCAGCCCATGGCGGCATGCGACGGCCTCGGCACCGTGGGCGCAGGCGGCGGCACCGCAGCCCCCGCAGCCCCCGCTGCCCAGACCGAAATTATTGGGGCGGAAATTTTTCCCAGGCTGCTCTGCAGCTGCAGCCGCAGCCGGGGCTGCGACCCCCCCCGCGCAGCGACCCCGCGGCAGCTGCGGCACCCGGGGGTGCGACCCGGCTCGCCGCAGCACCTGTGCATGGGGTGGGGAGCGCGGCTCAGCCCCGCGGCAGCAGGCGGGACACTGGGGGTGCATGCAGGCTGCAAGCACCCCAGGAACACACCACGAGCACCCAAGCACCTGTGCATGGTGGCGGGGGATGCAGCCGAGCCCCACTGCAGCGAGGAGGAGATCAGGGGGCACATGCAGGCTGCGAACACGCTGTGAGCACCCAAGCACCTGCAGCTGGTTGCAGGGGATGCAGCCGAGCCCCATCACGGTAAGTAAGATGTTGGGGTGCATGCAGGCTGCAAGCAGGTTGTGAACACGCCACGAGCATCCCTGCACCTGGCTGCGGGGGATGCAGCCGAGCCCCAGCATTGTAAGTAAGATGTTGGGGGGTGCATGCAGGCTGCAAGGAGGCTGTGAACACACCGTTAGCACCCAAGCACCTGCAGCTGGTTGCAGGAGACGCAGCCGAGCCCCATCGCGGTAAGACGTTGGGGCACATGCAGGCTGCAGGCAGGCTGTGAACACGCTGTGAGCAACCAAGCACCTGCAGCTGGTTGCAGGAGACGCAGCCCAGCCCCACTGCGGGGAGCAGGACGTTGGGGGGTGCATGCAGGCTGCAAGCACCCCAGGAACACACCGTGAGCACCCAAGCACCTGCGCATGGTTGCAGAGGATGCAGCCGAGCCCCATCGTGGTGAGACGTTGCGGGGTGCACACAGGCTGCAAGCAGGCTGTGAACGCGCTGTGAGCACCCCTGCACCTGCAGCTGGTTGCAGGGGATGCAGCCGAGCCCCCCCGATTCCCTGGGACAGCGAGTGACACCGGGGGGGGTGACACACAGCCCCTGTCCCCTGGCAGGGCTGCAGGGACAGCCGCGCTGCAGGGGGGTCGCGAGGGGACAGCATCAGCCCAGCCCGGTGTCCCCAAGGCGTCACCGCCAGGCAGGGGGGGCACAGGGGACATGGGGAGGGGTCATGGGGACAACTGGGGGGACAGGGGGACGGGAGGGGCATGTGGGGGGCAATAGGGACATGGGGAATTGGGGGGACATGGGGAACATGGGGACAGGGAGGGGGACATGGGGGGAGCAGTAGGGGGACATGGGGAACAAGGGGACAGGGAGGGACAATGGGGACAGGAGGAATTAGGGGGACATGGGGACACAGGGGTCATAGGGACATGGGACACAGGGAACATGGGGACAGTTAGGGGGGGCATGGGGACATGAGGAATTAGGGGGACATGGGGACACAGGGACAGAGAGGGGGCATGGGGACTCGGTGAGGACATGAGGGGACACGGGGACACATAGAGGGCATGGGGACAGGGAGGGGGCAATGGGGACATGAGGAATTAGGGGGACATGGGGACACAGGGGACATGGGGGGCATGAGGACAGGGAGGGGGGATATAGGGTGGCGGGGGACATAGGGACACAGGTAGAGGGAGGGGGCATAGGGACACGGGGGTATATGGGGACACAGCAGGGACACAGGGAATGCGGGGACACAGGGGGGACGTGGGGACACTGGGAATGGGGGAGACATGGGGGGACACAGGAACAGGGAAGGGGGATACAGAGGGGACATGGGGTGAGGATGGGGGGTTATGGGGAATTGGGGTGACATGGGGGGTTGGGGGCACACGGAAGGGGGACAGGGGGACATGGAGGGGCAATGGGGGGACACGGGGATGGGGGGACACAGGGGGGACATGGGGGCACAAGGGGGGCCTGAGGACAGGGAGGGGGGATGCGGGGGGTTCCCTGCCATCACCCCCTCCCCGTTGTCCCCTTTGCTGCCTGTGCTGCCCCAGTTTCCGCGGGGCCGGGAGGGGGTTGGGGGGGGTGAGGGCTGAGGGGGGGGCGGCTCCCGGCTCTAAATTTACCGCAGCGGGTGCCAAACTGGGTCAAACCCCATCGGCGGCACCAGAGGCCCCCAGGACCCCCCCGAGACCCCCGCGTGTGGGGCTAGGAGGCAGGATGGGACCCCAGGAGCAGGATGGGACCCCAGGTGGGGGGGTCTGAAGCCCCCAGGGCACCCCCAGGCCCACATTGAGGGGGGACACAGGGACCCCCAAATGTTTCCCCCCCAGCCCAACCACAGGGGGTGACGCGGTGACATCCCGGTAACACCAAACAGGCCCCCGCACCCCCCGGCACCCGCAGCCCCCAGTGACACTGCACACGGACGTGGTGGAACCCCCCCCCGGCACCAGCATCAGAACCAACCCCCCCAAAGCCAGGGACCCCCCCAAACCCACAGGCCACAGACACCCAATATCGGCACCGGCATCAACACCGAAACCAGCGCCTGCGGGCACCCAGCAGCCACGGACACCCAGTATCGGCACTGGGAGCCAACCCCACCACCAACACCGAAACCAGCACCCACAGGCACCCAATAGCGGCACCAGCATCCACAGGCACCCGGCATCGGCACCAGATGCCGGCACAGGCACCTCGGCACCAGCACTGACACCGGCACCCGCAGGCACCCAGCAGCCACAGGCACCCAATACCGGCACCGGCACCCGGCACCAGCACCAAAACCAGCACCCACAGGCACCCAACAACTGCACCCACCCAATATCGGCACCGGCACTGGCACCAACACCAGCACCAGGACCCACAGACACCCAATATCGGCACTGGCAGCCGGCACCGACACCAGAACCAGCACCCACAGACACCCAGCGGCCGCAGACACCCACTATCGGCACCAGCACTTGGCACCCACAGGAACCCCACATCGGCCACCCAACGCCGGCACCGACACCAAAACCAGCACCCACACCGGCACCTGCAGGTCCCCAGCGGCTGCAGCCACGGTCACCGGGGTTGGCATCACCCACCGTGGCCACGCGGCCAGCCCCTTGCTACGGCCACGGCGACGCAGGTTGGTGCCACGGTGGCACCGGACGCGGGGGTCGCAGCCCCCTTCGCCGCGGCCACGATGCAACAGCCGCCACGGCGCAACCGGCTGCAGCGGCTGCAGCTCCTCGGGCCACGGACACAGTGCCCAGGGGGACCCCAAGGGTCCCCTGAGCACCCAGGATCCCCCCAACCCCCCCACCCCAGCACCCCTGAGACCCAGGAACCCTAGGAGCCTCCCCAAACCCCCCTGAACCCCCCAAACCCCCTGAAACCCCCAAACCCCTAGGAATCCTCCAGACCCCCCTGAACCCCCAGACCTCCCTGAATGCTCCCAAACCCCCAGACCTCTCAGGACACAGCCCCACCCCGAAACCCCTGAACCCCTACACCCCCCCAGTATCTCCCCCGAGCCCCCTGAACACCTACAACCTCCTTCTGAACCCCCAGGCCCCCCTTGTATCCCCCCAAACCTCCAGGACCCCCCTATTTGTCCAGTGTCCCCCAGCTGCTCCTGCGCTTCACCTGGGATGGGGGGGATGCCCTCGCTCCCCTGAACCCCCCGGGGACCCAGACGCCCTAGGACCCCCCCAAAGCCCAAACCCCCCCTCGGCTCAGACCCTCCAGGACCCCCCCAGACCCTCTAGGAGCCCCCAGAACCCCCCAGACCCCGCACATCTCTGGTGCACCCAGTTTCTCTCCATACCGGGGAGGGCACAGCAGAAGGGACCCCCCTAAACCCCCTGGATACCAGGACCTCCCCCAGGCCCCCTAGGAACCCCCAGACCCCCTAGGGCCCCCCGAGCCCCCAGGACCCCCCCAGAACCCCCCAGACCCCGCACACCTCCTGTTCCATCTGGCTGGAAATGCACAGGGTGCAGCGCACCCACACTTTCACTCCGCAGAGGGGCGGGGGGGGGCACAGCAGAAGGGACCCCCCCGAGCCCCCCCGGACCCCCCCGGGCCCCCAGGAACCCTAGGAACCCCCCAGACCCTCTAGGAACCCCCCAGACCCCACACATCTCCGGTGCCAGCCGGCTGGAGATGCGCAGGGTGCAGCGCACCCACACTTTAGCTCCACACCGGGGCGAGAGGGCACGGCAGAAGGGACCCCCCCGAAATCCCTGGGCCCCAGTACCCCTCCAGGTCCCCTAGGAACCTCTCAGACCCTCTAGGACCCCCCAGACCCCGCGCACCTCCCGTGCCACCCGGCTGGAGATGCTCCGGGTGCAGCGCACCCACAGTTTCTCTCCTCATCGGGGCTGGGAGGACACGGCAGAAGGGACCCCCCCGAGCCCCCCTGGGACCCCCGGATTCCCCCCAGCCCCCTAGGACCCCCTAGACCCTCCAGGACCCCCGCAAACCCTCCTGGACCCCGCGCACCTCCCGTGCCACCCGGCTGGAGATGCTCCGGGCGCAGCGCACCCACACTTTGGCTCTACATCGGGGCGGGGGGGGGCACGGCAGGAGGGACCCCCCTGAACCCCCAGACCCTCTAGGACCCCCCCAAGCCCCCAGGACCCCCCAGGACCCCCCGTACCTCCTGCGCCACCAGGCTGGAGACGCGCACGGCCCTGCGGACCCTCCCGGCCCGGCTCTCCCCGTCGGGGCGCTCGGGGTCCATGGGTCCGAGCGCGGGGGGAGCCCCGGGGACACCCCCCCCGCCGAGCCCCCCGGCCCCGCCGAGCCCCGCAGAGCCCGCGGCAGATGGAGCCGGGCGGGAGAACCCCCCCTCCCCTCCCTGACCCACCCCCCCCCGCCCCGCCCCCCCCGTCACCGCGGGGAGGGACCAGCGGCCCCCAGGGAAACTGAGGCACGGGGGGCGGGGGGGGGAGGGACAGGAGACGGTATCCCGGCCCCCGGGGACCTCCCGAGCCTGCAGCCCCCGACCCCGAGGGACCCCCAAGATCCCCTGGGAAGGGGCGCCCCGAGAAGGAGCTTTGTCACATGGGGAAACTGAGGCACGAGGGGGCAGAGGGGATGAGGGGCACCACTCCTTGGGGGCTCCCACCCTCCACACCACCCCCCCGCGATCCAGCATCTCAGCCCCCCAGGGACCCCCGAGCCTGGAGACTCTGCCTGCAGCCCCCAACCCCGAGGGACCCCCGAGATCCCCTGGGAAGGGGCCCCCCCGGCAAGGACCTCGTGGGGAAACTGAGGCCCGGCGTGGGGCACAACTCCCTGGGGTCCCCCGCTACCTGGTAATCCAGCCCCTCAGGGCCCCCCGAGCCTGGAACCCCCTCCCTGCAGCCCCCAGGGACCCCCAAGCACCCTAAGGAATGGGCACCCTGACAAGGGGAAACTGAGGCACGGGTGCCTCCGACCCACTCTCCCAGCCCTCGCTGCTCTCCAAACCTGGCAGCTCGGGGCATCGGGGAGCCCAGCACCCCCTGCCTGCAGCCCCCACCCCAGGGACCCCCCAAGTCCAGTGAGAAGGTGGCTGCTGCAGGGTGGGGGGCAGCAACGGGGCCGAGGTGGCCACTGCGGCTCCTTGGCCACCGCCGGCCGCCCGGGGCCAAGTCCCAGCGCCGGCGGATCGCGGTGTCCCTGGCTGCCACCCAGGCCTGGCAGCGAGACCCCGGCGCATCGCCGCTCCTGCAGCCCCCGCTGCATCCCCCCCTGCTGCAACCCCTGCTGCAGCCCCCCTACCTGCAACCCCAGCTACATCGCTCCTACCCGCAGCCCCCGCTGCATCACCCCTATCCGCAGCCCCTCTACGCGCAGCCCTGGCTGCAGCCGCTGCTGCATCCCCCCTACCTGCAACCCCTGCTGCAACCCCCCTACCCACAGCCCCTGCTGCATCCCCCTCCTTGCTCCTTGCTCACCAGCAGCACCAGTGAGACCCCAGTAGCTCCCAGTACCCCATCGGCATCCCCGGCACAGCGCGAGGAGCCAGGACCAGCACCAAACCCCATCGGCATCCCCGGCACAGCATGGGGAGCCAGGACCAGCACCAAACCCCATCGGCATCCCCGGCACAGCGCGGGGAGCCAGGACCAGCACCAAACCCCATCGGCATCCCTGGCACAGCATGGGGAGCCAGGACCAGCACCAAACCCCATCGGCATCCCCGGCACAGCACGGGGAGCCAGGACCAGCACCAAACCCCATCGGCATCCCCGGCACAGCGCGGGGAGCCAGGACCAGCACCAAATCCCATCGGCAGCCCTGGCACAGCGCAGGGAGCCAGGAGCAGCCGCCAGGCCTGTGATCATGGTGACCTTGACATGAGCTGAGGGTGCATCGTGGGCTCCTTTGGCTGCGGTCGCTGCCGATGATTCACTGAGCCGCTGCCTGCACCCCCAGCCCCACTGTGCCCCCAGCTCGACGGGTCACTGCGCCAGAGCCGGGGCTGCCCTGCAACCCTCTGGTCCGTTCCGACCAGCAGCAGCATCCCTGGGCCATGCGGCTCCCCATCCCATCTCATCCCATCCCCATCCCAATGTCATCTCCATCCCCAGCCCAACTTCATCTCCATCTCCATCCCCATCCCAACGTCATCCCCATCCCACCTCACCCCACCTCATCCATTGAACGGGTTATTGGTGCCTACGGCAGAGGGTTTGGAACTAGATGATGTTTAAAGTCCCTTCCAACCCAAACTATTCTATCGTTCTATGATCCCATCTCTAACCCACTCTGACCCCATCTCTACCCCCATCTCCATCCCATCCCAATCCCCATCACCATCCCAGCCTGTTCCCATCCTCATCCCCACCCTCATCCCATACTGTCTTCATTCCACCCCCATCTCCACCCCACACTATCCCCTTCTGCATCCCTAACCCATCCAATCCTCATCTCCACCCTGATTCCATCCACATCCCATCCCCATCCCCTCTCCACCCCCAACCCCATTTCATCTTCATCCCAACCCCATCTCCATCCCCATCCCATCCCATCCCATCCCATCTCCATCTCCACCCCAATCCCAACCTCATCCCATCTCCATCCCAACCTGTCCTCATTCCATCCCCATCTCCATCCTACCCCAATCCCATTTCCACCTCCATCCTATCTCAACCCCCCTCCCCATCTCCACCCCCATCCTCATCCCACCGCAACAAGACATGCTGGGGGGGTTTCTGTGACAGGGCTGGGAGCTCCCCGAGGGGTTGGGGTCCCCTGTGTGCCCCCCCTCAATGCGGGGTGGGGATTTGGGGGGCTGCTTGGAGACCCCAGAGCGTGGGCAGCTCGGTCCCTGCCAGCTGCCAGGGTCCTGTGGGGCTGGGGACGCCGAGCGGGGTCCCCTGTCCCCCTCCCCTCCGCTGCGTCCCCAGGCACCGGGGGGGTCCCGGGGGCCCCCGGCAGCTCGTTAGCCGTCGAGGGACTCGAGGTGTAATTAAGCAGCAGCCGCCTTCTGCTCCCCCGCAGCCAGATGGTGGTTACACAACGTGCCAAGGATCACCCGCCGCGGCCCCCGGCACCGCGGGCACCGGGCACGCTGCCGCGGCATCGCGGTCACGGAGACGAGGACAAGGGGTGTCCCGGCCTGGGGAGGAAGGGGGGGCTGCCCCATAACCCCCCCGGGACACCCCGCATCCCCCAGCCACGTGTCCCCCTGCCACGGCACAGGGAGCCGGCGGCACCGGGCACGCTGCCGCGGCACCGCGGTGATGGAGACGAGGCCACGGGGAGGTCCAGTCCTGCACCCCCCGAGCCCCTCACAGCACCTCCCTGGGGGCTCCAGCACCTCCTGGCCACCTCCAGCGTTGCATGGCCACCTCTAACACCTCCTGGCCACCTCCAGCACATATTGGCTATCAACCCCTGGCCACCACCAGCATTGCATGGCCACTTCCAGCACCTCCTGGCCACCACCAGCATTGCAGGGCCACTTCCAGCACCTCCTGGCCACCACCAGCACCTCCTGGCCACCACCAGCATTGCATGGCCACCTCCAGCACCTCCTGGCCACCACCAGCACCTCCTGGCCACCACCAGCATTGCATGGCCACCTCCAGCACCTCCTGGCCACCACCAGCATTGCATGGCCACTTCCAGCACCTCCTGGCCACCACCAGCATTGCATGGCCACTTCCAGCACCTCCTGGCCACCACCAGCATTGCATGGCCACCGCTTTGCCACCTCCAGCATCCCCTGGCCCCCTCCAGCACCTCCTGGCCCCCTCCAGCACGGCACAACCACCTCCTCGCCCCCTCCAGCACCTCCTGGCCACCTCCAGCACCCGCTGGCCCCCTCCAGCATTGCATGGCCACCTCCTGGTCCCCTCCAGCACCTCCTGGCCACCTCCAACATCCTCCAGCATCCTCCTGGTCACCCGCAGCATCCCCTGGTCACCTGCAGCACCTCCTGTCCCCCTCCAGCACCCCCCGCCCCCCTCCCTCGTCCAGGTGAGCACCCCGGAGGCCTCACCTGCGTGACCTTCTCGGTGACGTTGTGGGTTCTCTCCTTGATCTTGGTGGGCGCGATGATCTCCCTCTCGCCGGGGGGGGCGGCCAGGAAGGCGTCCGGCTTGAGGTCCACGAAGTTGAGGGTGATGTGGGGGATGCGGCTGATGGCTCGGTACCGCACCAGGTCCGAGTCCGACGTCGAGTTCAGCAGCGCGCTCCGCACGTGGTTCATGGCCCCTGGGGGGAGCAGGGGGCACCCCGACATTGGGGGGGGAGGTCACAGGGGGCGAGGGAACCCCAAGATTGGGGGTGGTCCCATAGGGGGTGAGGGGGCCCCAAGATTGGGGGGTGTTCCTACATGAGGCAAGAGGAACACAAGATTTGGGGGGGGTCACAGGAGGGGCGAGGGGACCCCAAGATTGGGGGGGAGCCCTACATGGGGCAAGGGGACCACAAGATTTGAAGGGGAGAGGGTCACAGGAGGAGGGAGGGGACCCCAGGATTGGGGAGGTCACAGGAGGGGCGAGGGGACCCTAAGATTGGGGGGGTGGGGGTCCCACAGGGGGTGAGGGGACCCCAAGAGTTGGGGGGGGGCCACAGGGGGCAAGGGAACCCCAACGCTGGGGGGAAGGGGCTGTCAAACAGGGGGTAAAGGGACTCCACAAATGAGGGGGTTCCCAGAGCAAGTGAGGGGACCCCAAGACTGGAGGGACCCACAGGGGGCAAGGGGACCCCAGGAGTGGGGGTGGTCCCATAGGGGGTGAAGGGATCCCAAGATTGGCGGGGATCCCACAGGGGGCAAGGGGACCCCAAGACTGGGGGGTTTCCACAGGGGGTGCAAGGGCACCTCAAGACTGGGGGGGGATGTCCCACATGGGGTGAGGGGACCCCAAGATAGGGGGTGGTGGGTCCCACAGGGGACGAGGGGACCCCAGGAGTGGGGGGTGGTCCCACAGGGGGTGAGGGGACCCCAAGATTGGGGGGAGGGGGCTGTCAAACAGGGGGTAAGGGGACTCTACAAATGAGGAGGGTGTCCCAGAGCAGGTGAGGGGACCCCAGGATCGGGGGGGGGTCCCATAGGGGGTGAGGGGACCCCAAGCCGCAGGGCCATGACACGACAGCTCGCTATTGTTTCTCGTTAATATCATTATTGTCCACCCCCTTAATAAGCTTAACGGGATCCTGGGCTAACGAGGTTAATTGCTGCTGCTCTGGCGCTGCCAAAGGGCTCGGGGCTGCGAGGTGGGGGGGACCCCAAACTGGGGTGGGGGGACACACACCGACCTGGCCCTAATGAGAACCCTAATGAGCTGCCACAGGGACACCAACCTGGCTCTAACGAGGTTCGTAATGAGCTGCCACGAGGAGGCCAACCTGGCTCTAATGAGGTGCCACGAGAACACCAACCTGGCCTAACGAAGGCCCTAATGAGCTGCCATAAGGACATCAACTTGGTCCTAGTGAGGTTCCTAATGAGCCGCCACAAGGACACCAACCTGGCTCTAACGAGAGTCCTAATGAGCCACCATGAGGACACCAACTTGGCCCTAACGAGGTTCCTAATGAGCTGCCACGAGGACACCAACTTGGCCCTAACGAGGTTCCTAATGAGCTGTCACAAGGATGCCAACCTGGCTCTAACGAGGTCCCCAATGAGGTGCCACGAGGACACCAACTTGGCCCTAACGAGGTCCTAACGAGGTGCCACAAGGACACCAAACTGGCTGGAATGAGGTACCATGAGGATGCCAATCTGGCCCTAACGAAGGCCCTAATGAGCAGCCAGAGGACACCAACCTGGCTCTAATGAGGTCCCTAATTAGGTGCCACGAGGACACCAAACTGGCTGGAATGAGGTACCACGAGGATGCCAATCTGGCTCTAACGAAGGCCCTAATGAGCTGCCACAAGGACATCAACTTGGTCCTAATGACGTTCCCAATGAGCTGCCACGAGGACACCAACCTGGCTCTAATTAGGTGCCACAAGAACACCAACCTGGCCCTATCGACGTTCCTAATGAGCTGCCACAAGGACACCAACTTGGCCCAAACGAGGTTCCTAATGAGCTGCCACGAAGACACCAACCTGGCCCTAATGAAGCCCCCAACGAGCTGTCATAAGGACACCAACTTGGCCCTAATGAGCTCCCATGAGGATGCCAGCCTGGCTCTAATGAGCTGCCATGAGGACATCAACTTGGTCCTAATGAGGTTCCTAATGAGCTGCCACGAAGACACCAACCTGGCTCTAATTAGGTGCCACGAGAACACCAACCTGGCCCTAAGGAGCTGCCATAAAGACACCAACCTGGCCCTAACGAGCTGCCCCCCAAGGACTTCACCCCATGGCCGCGGCCGTTATGGCGCATGCCTGGCTGTGTCCCCATCCCTAACGAGCTGCCTGGGCTAACGACTCCCCTGCACCCATGGCAGCGCCGAGGCCGGGAGCCCCCCGTGCGGTACCGGTGCTGGATCCGCGGTGCATGGCGTGGCCGGCGCTGGCGTGGCGGCTGTGGCCGCGCTTGTCGCCCTCGCCCCTCATGGCCTCGATGTCGTCGACGGAGGAGGCGCGGCGCACGCTGTGCAGGCTCTCGCGGCTGCGGCCCAGGCTGCAGTTGGAGAAGGCGGCGTGCAGCGCCAGGCGGTCGCCGCGCGGCGAGGACTGGGTGACGGGGGGCTCGTCCCCCATCAGCGCCGCCTCGTCCTCGGCCTGGGTGCCCCCCAAGGGGCCGCCGGCATCCAGCGACGACGCGGGCTCCTCGGGGCCGGAGTCGCTGCTCTGCTTGGAGAAGTCGACGACGACGGCGTCGGGCGGCTCGGGCGGCAGCGACTGCTTGCTGCCCGCCAGCGCCAGCAGCGCCGGCAGCTTCAGCCGCAGGGACTTGCTGCGCCCTGCGGGGGCACGAGACGGGTCGGGGGCTGCTCGCCAAACCCACCCCGCGGGCACTCGCCACACGCTGCGGCGCGAGCCACGAGCCAGGGACGCGGGAGCTGCAGGAGCTGCAGGAGCTGCAGGAGCGAGGGGTGTGGGATGTGTGGGAGCTGCAGGAGCGAGGGGGCCGAGATGCGCGGGAGCTGCAGGAGCGAGGGGGGCAGGAGCTGCAGGAGCTGCAGGGGCGAGGGGGGCAGGAGCTGCAGGAGCTGCAGGAGCTGCAGGAGCTGCAGGGGTGAGGGGTGTGAGATGTGCGGGAGCTGTAGGAGCTGCAGGAGCTGCAGGAGCAAGGGGTGTGGGATGCTCAGGAGCTGCAGGAGCTGCAGGAGCTGCAGGAGCGAGGCGGGCAAGATGTGCAGGAGCTGCAGGAGCGAGGGGTGTGAGATGTGCGGGAGCTGTAGGAGCTGCAGGAGCTGCAGGAGCGAGGGGTGTGAGATGCGCGGGAGCTGCAGGAGCAGGATCGAGGGAGCTGCAGGACCAGGGGTGCATTATGTGCAAGGGATTCGGGAGATGCAG
This sequence comes from Phaenicophaeus curvirostris, assembly GCF_032191515.1. Lineage (NCBI taxonomy): Eukaryota > Metazoa > Chordata > Aves > Cuculiformes > Cuculidae > Phaenicophaeus > Phaenicophaeus curvirostris. The sequence continues at coordinate 103,293 of NW_027206902.1, read as the reverse complement.
GAGCAGAGGCACAGGACAAGTGGGAGCTGCAGGAGCAGGCACGCAGGATGAGCAGGAGAAGAGCTGAAGGAGCTGGGGTGCAGGGCAAACAGGAGCAGGACAAGTGGGAGCTGCAGCAGCAGGACAAGTGGGATGAGCAGAAGCAGAGATGAAGGCTGAGCAGGGTTGAGGGAGCTGCAGGAGAAAGGGATGCGAGATGTGCAGCAGCTGCAGGAGCAGAGGTGTGGGATGAGCAGGAGCTGCAGGAGGAGGGAGGTGGGACATGCAGGAGCTGCAAGAGCAGAGCTGCACGATGTGCAAGGGGTGCGGGAGCTGCAGGAGCAGGGTTGAGGTCTCAGGGCTGCGAGATGTGCAGGAGCTGCAGGCCCTACCTGCGGGGAACCAGGTGGCGGGGGTGACCCAGTGGTTGGTGTCCTTGTCAGGCGAGCCCAGACGCTCCTTCTCCATCACCACCTCGAAGTTGAGGATGAACATGATGACAGCCCCATCCTCGTTCTTCACGGGCACCACATCCACCAGGCACAAGAAGCAGCTGCCTGCAGGGTTGGGGAGGACGGGGTGGGGGGCTCAGCACCGCCTGGGTAACCCCTCTTGTCCCCCCTCCCCAGCCGGGAGACCCCTTCTGCCCCCCCCCAACCCCATGGGATTTGAATTTGCTGACTCAGCAGGGCTGCGCAGCTGCATCACGGGTTGGGGAAACTGAGGCACGAGAGGGTGAAGAGGGCCCTGTTCCCCCTGGACCCCCTCCTGCCCCCCCCCAACCCTTGCCCCTCCATCCCCATAGGATCTGAATCTGCTGACTCAGCAGGGAAACGCACAGGCTGGGGAAACTGAGGCACCAGAGGGTGGGGAGGGTCCTGCTTCCCCCTAAAACGGGGAAGAGCAGGCTGAGGGGGGAGGAAATGTGGGGGCACCTGGGGCCACGGAGTGGGGGGGACGGACACAAGGGCCATAGTGGGGGCAGGGAGGGGTGCGGGGCCAGGGGCTTAAGCGGATCAGGGCTCGTTAACAGCTGTGGTGTTAATCCTGCAGCCACAGCTGGACTGGGGGGGTGGAGGGGAGGGGCTGGGGAGAGGGGGGGGCAGCCTAGGAGGGACTGAGGGGGGAGTGGGAGCAGCCGGGGGGGTGTCCAGGGGCAGAAGTGGGGGTCTGGGTGCAGCTGGGGGGGCTGAGGGGGGAGTGGGAGCAGCCAGGGTGTCCAGGGGCAGAAGGGGGGGTGGTCAGGGGTGTGCAAGCTGGGAAAAGGGGGTGTCTGGATGCAGCTTGGGGGGGGTCTGAGAGCAGCATGAGAGGGGTTGGAGAGGGCCAGGGGGGGTGCAAGCTGCAAGGGGGGGCATCTGGGGGCACCCCAAAGCACACGGTGGGGGGATTTGGGGGGCCACGAGCAGCAGCCCCCCCTTGCACCCCTGGGATGGGGATCCCTGCGGCACCGCATGGCACAGCGAGCGTGGCACGGAATGGCACGGGGGGGATTAGCAGCACCGACACGTGGCACGGTGCCACCAGCAGCTTTGCTGCAGCCGAGCCCCCCCAGGGAATCCTAATCCCCCCAACCCCCCCGGGGCCACCACAAGCACCGGCCCCCCCGTGCCCAGCCACGCTGCAGCACACGGTGCAACATGCCACGCAACGCCACAGCATGGGATCACCCAACAGGTTGGTTGGAAGGGACCTTAAAATCCATCCAGTCCCACCCCTGCCTTGGCAGGGACACCTCCCACTGGATCAGGGGCTCCAAGCCCCATCCAACCTGGCCTTGAACCCCTCCAGGGATGGCGCAGCCACCCCTGCTCTGGGCAACCTGTTCCAGGGCCTCCCCACCCTCATCGTGAAGAAATTCCTCCTGTCCAGTCTGCCAACACCCCCTGCACCCCAACACCTGCACTGTGTCCCCCCTCCGTGCACATCAACTCCCCCCCTTGCACCCCAACATTGTGGGCAATGCTCTTTGCAGCCCTCGGGGCCACCACACTGGGACCTGAACTGGGACCCCTGCACTGGGAACCCCACACCAGAACCCCCACACCAGGACCTGAACTGGGACACCAGCACTGGGAACCCAGCACCAGAACCCCCACGCCAGGACCTGAACTGGGACCTGAACTGGGACACCAGCACTGGGACATGAACTGGGACCCCCGTACCAGGACCTGCACTGGGACCCCTGCACTGGGGAACCCTGCACCAGATCCTGAACTGGGATCCCCACCCTGGGACCTGAACTGGGAACCCCACACTGGGACCCCCACACCAGATCCTGAACTGGGACACCCACCCTGGACCTGAACTGGGACCTGAACTGGGAACCCTGCAATGGGAGCCCTGCACCAGGACCTGAACTGGGACAGCAGCACTGGGATCTCCACACCAGATCATGAACTGGGATCCCCACTCTGGGAACTGAATTGGGAACCCCACACTAGGAACCCCGCACGGGGAACCCTGCGCCAGATCCTGAACTGGGATCCCCACCCTGGGACCTGAACTGGGACCCCTGCACTGGGACCCCCACGCTGGGACCTGAACTGGGACCCCAGCACTGGGACCCCCACACCGGGACCCTCGCGGTGGGACGCTGCCCCAGGAGAGGCCCCCCATGCGGCCGCGGTGCCCCCGCTGCCCCAGCCACGCGGCGGGTGCCCCAGGGAGCCCAAGGCCGGCGCTGCGGGCACACGGCGTCCCCGGCTGTGTAAACACCATCGCTCACCCGCCACGGCTGCGGCTGCGGCTGGCGACGCGCTGGGGCCCTGCAGCCTCGCACAACCGCAGCGCAAAACCGCAGCCCAGGGGCGCAGCGGGGAGCAGGGCACGGGGCGTCAGGGCAAAGGGCAGCGAGGGCGCCGAGGGGACCAGCCACGGCTGCTGCGCCAAGGCTGCTCCGAGAATCACAGAATCACCAGGTTGGAAGAGACCCACGGGATCATGGAGTCCAACCATCCCCATCAATCACTGACCCGTGTCCCTCAGCACCTCGGCCACCCGGCCCTTAAACCCCTCCAGGGAAGGGGACTCAACCCCCTCCCTGGGCAGCCTCGGACACTGCCCAATGACCCTTTCCAGGAAAGATTCCATCCTGCTGTCCAGCCTGACCCTCCCCTGGTGGAGCTTGAGGCCATTCCCTCTCGTCCTGTCCCCTGTCCCTTGGGAGAAGAGCCCAGCTCCCTCCTCTCCACAACCTCTTCTCAGGGAGTTGCAGAGAGCAATGAGGTCTCCCCTCAGCCTCCTCTTCTCCAGGCTGAACCCCCCCAGCTCTCTCAGAAACTCCTCCTAACCCTTGTTCTCCAGCCCCCTCCCCAGCTCCGTTCCCTTCTCCAGACGTTCTCCAGCCCCTCAAGGTCTTTCTTGGAGTGAGGGGCCCAGAACTGACCCCAGGATTCGAGGAGCGGTCTCCCCAGGGCTGAGTCCAGAGGGAGCAGAACCTCCCTGGCCCTGCTGGCCACGCCGGCTCTGCTCCAAGCCAAGATGCCCTTGGCCTTCTTGGCCCCCTGGGCCCCTGCTGGCTCATGTTCAGTCGCTGTCAACCAACACCCCCAGGTCCTTCTCCTCCAGGCACTTTCCAGGCTTCTCCTAGGCTGGAGCTGCTCAGGGTCGTTGTGCCCCAAGTGCAGGACCTGCCATTTGGCCTCGTTCACCCTCCTGCCGTTGGCTTCAACCAAGGTTGCCGGGTTGTAGCCGCAATGGCAGAGCTGGCGGCCACAAGGCCCCTGCGCCACAGCAGCTTTCGGGGTCCCCCAGCACAGCGAGGCCCCTCAACCCACCCCCCCCCCAGCAGCAGCACCGTGCTACCCCCAATGCTGCAGCACGCGGCTGACACAAGACCCCCACACTGGGTCTGGAACTGGGACACCAGCACCGGGAGCCCAGTCAGGACCCCCTCACCATGTCCTGAACGGGGCCACCTGCACGGGGACCCCCGCCGGCAGCAAGCGCTGCGCCCCGTAATTAGCGGAGCCCTAACAAGAGCTCCTCCAGCACCAGGAAGGAGCAGCCACGCGTTGCCAGCGCCTGCCCAGCGCGGGCGCCGCATTCGGGTCCAAAGGGCATCGGCTGCACCCGCCGTGCCAGGCACTGCAGCGCCCGGCTGCACCACCAGCCCCAAAACCAGCTGCAGGGGCAGCACTGCAGTGCTCAGCTGCACTGCCGGCTCCAAAACCAGCTGCAGGGGCATCACTGCAGTGCTCAGCTCTACCTCCAGCCCCAAAACCAGCTGCAGGGGCATCACTGCAGTGCTCAGCTCTACCTCCAGCCCCAAAACCAGCTGCAGGGGCAGCACTGCAGTGCTCAGCTCTACCTCCAGCCCCAAAACCAGCTGCAGGGGCAGCACTGCAGTGCTCAGCTGCACCGCCGGCTCCAAAACCAGCTGCAGGGGCAGCACTGCAGCGCTCAGCTGCACCTCCAGCTCCAAAACCAGCTGCAGGGGCAGCACTGCAGCCGGCTGCACGGCTCAGCCACAACCGGCTGCGTTGCAACCGGCTGCATGGGAGAACGGCACAGCCGCGAGCCACTGCGTGTGCAGTGCTGCAGCTGGATGAATCAGCAGCGCTGTGGTGCCCAGCTGCATGGGAAGCACCACAGCTGGCTGCATGGGCAGCAGGGCACAGCCGCAGCCGGCTGCGGCACAGCAGGCTCTCCCGCCACGCTGCTTCCGTCCCATCTCCGGCTCGGAGCCGCTGGCAGCCGCTCAAGCGGCGCTGCCAGCACGCGGTGCCCCAGGCCGGCGCGGCTGCACGAGGCGGCGCAGGCCGGCGGATTCGGCGCAGGCCGGCGGCTGGGAACAGCTTTGTTTACTCTGCTCACCAGAACCAGGCCGGGTGCCGAGCTGTCGCGAGAGCCGCGACACCTGGTGCCGGCACCCGTGGGGGAGCCCTGGCACAGGGACCCCTGGGAGCGAGGGATGGGGCGTGGTGGTGCCCCAAGACGGCAGCACCGCGACACCCAGCGCGGTCTCGAGCCCTGCAGCCCCTGCCGTGGAGCAGCTGTGGGGCAGGAGCATCTCCCCTGCGTGCCCCACGTCCCTCGCTTCGATGCCAGGCAGCCCCCACGGCTCCACGGGGATGGGCTGGGGGCGCAGAGTTGGGGGGCAAAGCGGGGTGCATGGGGTTGGAGGTGCAGGGGTGCATGGGGTGGTCTCAACGCAGGCATCCCACTGCGGGGGACCCAGTGGGGAGGTCTCTGTGCAGATCCTGGGGATGCAGGGGGTCCCGGTGGGGGTGTCCTCATGCAGGACCCTCACACCCCACTGCACGTAGCTCCCTGAACCCACAACCAGCAGCCCTGGCACCACCTCAGCCTGCTGGTGATGCCGCTGGGGCAGAACGGGGCCCCCCAGAGCTGTGGCCAGAGGAGTCCCCCAGCGCTGCCCCTCGGCACGCAGGAACCACCGCACGCACCAGCCCCACGTGGCACCAACGCGGCACAGGCCCCGCGGCCCTCGACGCCGCCGCTGCCCACCCGCGCCGGCACCCATGGCACACACCCCCGCGGGGGCCCGGCGGGGTCCCTACCGTCCTTGCGGTAGAAGCAGATCTCCACCTTGCGCTCCTCGGCGCCCAGCAGCGCCTGGGCGATCTGGGCGGCGGCGCCGCGCTGCGTGCGGGGCCCGTGGAGGAAGTCGCAGGTGCTGGGTTTCTGCATCACCTCGGCGCGCGAGTAGCCGCACAGCTGGCAGAAGCCGTCGTTGCAGTAGATCACGGCGCAGTTCTCCACCCGCGCGTTGGCGATGATGAACTTGCGGCCTAGGGCAGAGGGGAAGCGTCGGCACCAGCTCCGGGCGTCCCTGCCAGTGGCTTCCAAGCGACCCCACAAACCAACCCGCTCGCCAAGCTGCCGGTACCGCCACCATCACGGCGGGGACCCCTCCGCCATCACCTTGGAGCTCCCACCATCGTCACAGCACGAACCCCTCCGCCATCACCTTGGAGTTCCCACCACCATCACCATTGAGCTCCCACCACCATCACCACGTGGACCCCTCCACCATCACCACCGAGTTCCCAGCACCATCACAGCTGGGACCCCTCCACTATCACCTTGGAGTTCCCACCATCATCACAGCAAGGAACCCCCCACCATCATGGTTGGGACCCTTCCACCATCACCTTGGAACTCCCACCACCATCACTGCACAGACCCCTCCACCATCAGGGCTGGGACCCCAGCACCATCAGCAACAGGGACCCCAGCACAGCAGGGACCTCAACACCATCGCAACAGGAACCCCAAGACCATCGTGGTGGGGACCTTGTTGCCACCACCATCACCAAAGGGACCCCATTTCTGTCACAGCAGGGACCCCAACACCCCAGGGACCCCAACACCATCACCGCAGGGACCCCAACACCGCAGGGACCCCAACACCATCACCCCCAGTCCTCCCAGTTCCTGCACCTCTCCCAGTCCCCATCCCTCTCTTCCCCCCATCCCATTCCACCCCAGTCCCCTTCCCCAGCCCCCCCAACCCCATCACCCCCAGCCCCCCAGTCCCTATCCCTCTCCACCCCCACTCTCCATCACCCCCAGCCCTTGATCTCCAGCCCCATTCCCCCAGTCCTCCTCCCATCACCCCCAGCCCCATCACCCCCAGTCCCTCGACCCCTCCCCGTCCCCCCAGCCCCACCACCTCCAGCCCCCTCCCTAGTTCCCAGCCCCATCACTCCCACCCTCTCTGGTCCCCATCCCTGTCACCCCCAGTCCTCCTCCCTGGTCCCCAGCCCTGTCACCTCCACCCCACTCCCCCCAGTCCTCCTCCCATCACCTCCATCCCTTGGCCTCAGGCACCATCACCCCCAGCCCCCCTCCCTGTCACCCCCAGCCCCATCACCCCCCTTCCCCATCCCCCTCAGCCCTTGTTCCCCCTCCCCTTCCCCCCATATCCATCACCTCCAGCCCATGGCCCCCATCCCCATCACCCCCAGTCCCCCTCCCCACCCTCCCCAGCACCATCACCCCCAGCCCCTGATCCCCTCCCCGTCTCCCCCAGCCCCATCATCCCCCCTCCATCATTCCGAGCCCCTGATCCCCCCCTCCATCCCCCCATATTCATCACCCTCATCACCTCCAGCCCCATCACAGCCCCCACCCCTGTCATCCCCAGCTCTGTCACCCCCAGCCCTCGTCCCAGTCCTCATCCCCATCACCCCCAACTCCTGGTCCCCCTCCCCATCCCCCCCATTCCTGTCACTCCCACCCCTTGGCCCCCAGCCCCTGGTGTCCCCCCACATCAGCCCCAGCCCCTGGTGTGTCCCCTCCCATCACCCCTAGTCCCTGGTGTCCCCCCAGCCCATCACCCCCAACCCCCGGTGTGTCCCCCCAGCCCCATGACCCCCAGCCCCTGGTGTGTTCCCCCTGTCCCCCCAGCCCCATCACCCCCAGCCCCCCATGCATCCCCCCATCCCCCCCAGCCCCTGGCGTCACCCCCAGCCCCATCACCCCCAGCCCCCCATGCATCCCCCCATCACCCCCAGCCCCTGGTGTGTCCCCCCTGTCCCCACAACCCCATCACCCCCTGCCCCTGGTGTCCCCCCCAGCCCCATCACCCCCAGCCCCCAGTTTGTCCCCCCCATCCCTCGCAGCCCCAACACCCCCAGCCCCTGGTGTGTGTCCCCTGCCCCCCCAGCCCCATCACCCCCAGACCCTGGTGTTGCCCCCAGCCCATCACCCCCAGCCCCATCACCCCCAGTCCCCTCTGTCCCCCCCAGCCCCATCACCCTGACCCCCTGGTGTGTGTCCCCCCTGCCCCCCAGCCCCATCCCCCCCATCCCCCCGTGCATCCCCCCATCACCCCCAGCCCCCAGCGTCCCCCCCAGCCCCATCACCCCCAGCCCCCCATGCATCCCCCCATCACTCCCAGCCCCCAGCGTCACCCCCAGCCCCATCACTCCCAGCCCCCCATGCATCCCCCCATCACCCCCAGCCCCCCCTTTCCCCCCCCCGCCCCCCCCACTCACTCTGCCCCTCGAACTTGCGGATGATGGTGTCCAGGAAGGTGTTTTGGGGGGCGACGTGCCCCCTCCGCACCGGCATCCTGCCCGGCCCATGGGGGGGGCCCCGAGCCGGCGGGGGGCGGGGGGGGCCTGTCCGGGGGGGCCCCGAGCCGCGGGGGGTCCCGGTGCCCTTGGAGCAAGGACGGAGCTGCCGGGAGGTGGGGGGAAGGAGGCGGGGGGGAGAAACGGGGAGGGGGGGGAGGGGGGGGATGAACCGGGGAAGAGGAGGGGGGTGATGAACCGGAGGGGGGGGGGATGAACCGGGGAGGGGGGGTGAACCGGAGGGGGGGGGATGAACCGGAGAGGAGGGAGGGGGGGGTGAACCGGGGAGGGGGGGGGGGGGGGAACAAGGTTGGGGGGGGGGGGGGTGTCTCAGCTCAACCCCCTCAAGGGCTGCGGGGGTGGGGGGGTGGGAAAGGGGGTGAAGGGGAGAAATGGAGGAGGGGGGGGGAGAGGAAGGAGAACAAGGAGGGGGGGGTGTCAGCTCAGCCCCCTGAAGGGATGGAGGTGAAATCTAATGGGGGGGGGGGGATAAATGGGGTGGGGGGGGAGGAGAAGCAGGTGTGGGGGAGGCAGGTGGGGGGGGCGGCGAGGGAGGGGTTAAGCCTCCCCCACCCCGGTGCGGGTCCCGGTAACCGGTGCAGGAGCCGGTTCCCCCCCCCCCCCCGCCTCGCCCTGCTCGGCCCTTATTTAGTCAAGGAGCGGCTTTGGGGTGGGGGGTGATGGAGCCGCCCCCCCCCCCCCCCCCTCCCCCTCCCCGGCCCCGCCCCGCCCCGCTCGGCCCCGGTTCGGCTCCGGTTCGTGCCCGGTTCCCCGTTCCCCGTTCCCGGTGCCCGGTGCCCACGCTGCGTGTTGACAGCCGGGGCCGCGGGGCGGGGCGAGCGCGGCCTTGTTGGGGGGGGGGGGGGAACGGAGAGGGGGGGGGGAACGATGGGAAGGGGGTGGGGGGCTCCACCCGGCACACCCAGCCCGGCGGCACCGAGCGGAACCCGCTCCCCCCCCCCTCCACCCCCCCCCCCATCGGTACGGGGACCCCCCGGGACCCCCCGAGCCCCCCAGCCCCTCCCAAGGTGACCCCCCCACCCCCAGATCCCCCCCTCTCCCAGACCCCCCCATCGCTCCAGGTGCCCCCCGAGCCCCCAGACCCCTCTCAAGGTGACACCCCCACCCCAGATCCCCCCCTCTCAGAGACCCCCCATAAGTCTGGGGGCCCCCCGGGACCCCCAGCCCCCCCCCCCCATCGCTACAGGTGCTCCCCAAGCCCCCCAGCCCCTCTCACGGTGACACCCCCACCCCAGATCCCCCCCCTCCCAGACCCCCCCCCCATCACTCCAAGTGCCCCCCGAGCCCCCAGCCCCTCCCAAGGTGACCCCCCCACCCCAGATCCCCCCCTCTCCCAGACCCCCCCATCACTACAGGTGCACCCCCCCACCACCCCAAAACCGGGTCTCCCCTCTCCCAGTGTGTCCCCCCCAGGAGCTCTCCAACCCCCTCTCAAGGTGCCCCCCTGCCCCAGATCCCCCCCTTCTCCCAGTGCCCCCCCAGGTGACCCTGCCCCCCCATTCCCAGTCCTCCCAGTGCCCCGTCCTGCTGCAGGGCTGGTGCTGGCTCCCAACACCCCCCAGGTCCCAGTATGGCCTGGTGCTGGTCCCAGTACTGGTGCTGGTCCCAGTTCCAGTCCCAGTCCCAGTCCCAGTGCTTATTCTGGGTCCCAGTTCTAATCGCAGTCCCAGTATGGGTTCCCAGTTCCAGTCCCCAGAGCTGATGCTGCCCAGGTCCCAGTTTCAGTCCCAGTGCTGGATCCCAGTTCTGATCCCAGTCCCAGTGCTGCCCAGGTCCCAGTTCTGGTCCCAGTCCCAGTCCCAGTCCCACTCCAGTTCCAGTCCTGTCCCAGTCTCAGTTCCAGGTCCCAGTCCCATTTCCAGGTCCCAGACCAGTCCCATTCCCAGTACAAGGACAAGACCAATCCCAGTCTGAGTCCCAGTGTATTCCCAGTCCAGTCCCAATCAGTACCAAGACCCAGTTCTGCTCCCAGTGCTGCCCAGTCCCAGTTCCACTCCAAATTACTCCAGTTCCAGTCCCAGTCCAGACCCAGTTCAAGTCCCAGTCCCAATCTTAATCCAATTTACCCAAGTTTCAGTCTGAACCCAGTCTCAGTCCAGTCTCAGTCTCAGTTTCAGTCCCAGTTTCAGTCCCAGTCCAGTCACACTCAGTCCCAGTCCCAGTTCTAATCCCAGTTCCAGTCCCAGTCCCAGTTCTAATCCCAGTTCCAGTCTCAATCCCAGTCCAAATTCCAGTCCCAGACTCAGTCCCAGTCCTCAGTCCTGTCCCACTCCCCGTCTCAGAACCAGTTCCAGTCTCAGTTCATGTTCCAGACCAGTTCCAAACCCAGCCCAGTCCCAGTTCCAGTCTCAATCCCAGTCTCAGTCCCACTGCAGTTCCAGTCCAGCCCCAGTCCAAATTTCAATTCCAGTTCCAATCCCAGTCCCACTGCAGTCCCAGTCCTAGTTCCAGTCTCGATCCCAATCCCAGCCTCAGTCCAAATCCCAGTCCCAGTCCAGAGCAGACCCAGACCCAGTCCCACTCCCAGTCCCAATCCCAGTCCTGTCCCAGTCTCAGACTCAGATCCAGCCTCAATCTGTGTCCAATCCCACTCCAGTCCCACTCCCATTCTCACCGCAGTCCCAGTACAGTCTCAGTCCCAGTCCAGTTCCAGCCCCACTCCAGTCCCATTCTCAATTCCAGGTCCCAGTCCTGTTCCAGTCCCAATTCCAGGTCCCAGTCCCATTTCCAGTGCAAGACCAAGCCCCATCCCAGTCCAGTCCCTATCCATTCCACATACCAGTCCCAGTCATGTCCCAGTCCCAATCCCAGTCCAGTCCACTCCCAGTCCTGTTCACTCCATGTCTCAGTCCAGTTTGAGTCCCAGTCCCATTTGCAGTCCCAGTCCCAGTCTCAGTGCTGTCCCAATCCCACTCCCAGGCCCAGTTCCAGGTCCCAGTTTCACTCCAGTTCAAATCCCAGTCCAGTTCAGTCCCTGTTCCAGTGTGACACCATTCCCAGTGCGTTCCCAGTCCCAGTTGCTGCCCTATCACTATTTCTCACTGCAATTATCTCCTGTCCCGTTCACACTCTCAATCCAGTTCCAGTGCAAATCCAGTCCCAGTCCAGTCCAGTCCCAGTTGAAAGATCCCAATGTGATTCCGATCCCAGTCCAGTTCCAATCCCAGTTCCAAATTCTGTCCCAATTCAGTCCTAGTCCAGGTCTCAGTCCAGTCCCAGTTTAGTCCCAGCCCTATGCCAAGACCACTTCCCCAGTCAAACCTCAGCCCCAAACCAATCCAGTCCAAGTCCAATCCCAGTCTAGACCAATTCGAGTCCCAGTCCGCTCCCCTTCCCAATCCCAGTGCTCCCCATGACCAGGAATGGTGCATCCTGGTGCATGGGATGGATGCTCGTCCATCACCACGGAGCTCCCCACAGCTGGGGATGGTGCTCCCAGTGCTCCCAGTTCTCCCATTCCCAGTGATGCTCCCGGTTCCCCCATTCCGGTGATGCTCCCGGTTCTCCCATTCCCGGTGATGCTCCCGGTTCTCCCATTCCCGCTGGTGCTCCCGGTCCCCCATTCCAGTGATGCTCCCGGTCCCCCATTCCCAGTGATGCTCCCAGTTCCCCATTCCCAGTGATGCTCCCAGTCCCCCATTCCCAGTGATGCTCCCAGTTCCCCCTTTCCCAGTGATGCTCCCGGTCCCCCGTTCCCGGTGATGCTCCCAGTTCTCCCATTCCCAGTGGTGCTCCCGGTTCCCATTCCCAGTGATGCTCCCAGTTCCCCATTCCCAGTGATGCTCCCAGTTCCCCCATTCCCAGTGATGCTCCCGGTTCCCCATTCCCAGTGATGCTCCCGGTCCCCCATTCCCAGTGATGCTCCGGTTCCCCGTTCCCGGTGATGCTCCCAGTTCTCCCATTCCCAGTGATGCTCCCAGTTCCCCCATTCCCAGTGATGCTCCCGGTTCCCCGTTCCCGGTGATGCTCCCGGTTCCCCATTCCCAGTGATGCTCCCGGTTCCCCATTCCCAGTGATGCTCCCGGTTCCCCGTTCCCGGTGATGCTCCCGCTGTCCGGGATGGATGCTCACCCGTCTCCCCTTTCCCCCCGGGTCCCCCGGCTGCCGGTCCCCGGGTCCCCCCGCCGTCCCCCCCCCGGTCCCGCCCCCCCGGCCCTTTCCGGCTCCTCCCGGTTGTGGCTGCGCCGGCGCCGTCCCGGGAGCGGCGGCTCCTCGCCGGCTGCGGCCGAGATGCAGCAGGTACCGCCGGGGGGGCCCCCCCCGAGGCCTCCGGGGGCGGGGGAGGCGAGGGAGAGGTCCCGGTCCCCTCCTCCTCCCATCGCATCCCATCCCATCCCGTTCATATCCCTCCCTGCATCTCTGCCTGCATCCCATCCCCCCCCGCATCCCATCCCCCCTGCATCTCCTTCCCATTCCATCCTCATCTCCAACCTCCTTGCTGTTCCCCCGTGCATCCCGTCCTCATCCCATCCCATCCCCATCCCCATCCCATCCCATCCCCATCCCCATCCCCATCCCCATCCTCATTTCCATTTCCATCTCCATTTCCATCTCATCTCTATCTCCATCTCCATCTCCATCTCCATCTCCATCTCCATCTCCATCTCCATCTCCATCCTATCTTCATCCTAATCCAATTTCTTTCCCATCTCATCTTCATCATCTCCATCCCATCTCCATCCCATTCCCATCCCATCCCTCCCCATCCCATCCCATCCCATCCCATCCCATCCCATCCCATCCCATCCCATCCCCATCCCATCTCCATCCCCATCCCCATCCCATCCCCATCCCCATCCCATCCCATCCCCATCCCCATCCCATCCCATCCCATCCCCATCCCATCCCCATCCCCATCCCATCCCAGGAGGATCTGCAGAGGGATCTGGCCAGGATGGATCCATGGATGGAGGACAGAGAGGGTCTGCAGAGGGACCTGGCAGTGGCCAACAGGATGGGGTTCAACCCAGCTCAGTGCTGGGTCCTGCTCTGGGGTCACAACCACCCCGAGCAGCTCCAGGCTTGGGGAAGAGCAGCTGGAAAGGTGCCTGGAGGAGAAGGACCTGGGGGTGTTGGTCAATAGTGGCTGAACGTGATCCAGCAGTGGCCCAGGTGGCTAAGAAGCCACCAGCATCCTGGCTTGGATCAGCCCTGGGGTGGCAGCAGGAGCAGGGAAGGGATCGTCCCCCTGTGCTCAGCACTGGTGAGGCCACAGCTTGAATCCTGGGGTCAGTTTTGGGTCCCTCACTCCAAGAAAGACCTTGAGGGGCTGGAGAACGTCTGGAGAAGGGAACGGAGCTGGGAAAGGGTCTGGAGAACAAGGGTTGTGAGGAGCAGCTGAGGGACCTGGGGGTGTTTATCCTGGAGAAGAGGAGGCTGAGGGGAGACCTCATGGCTCTCTGCAGCTCCTGGAAAGGAGGTTGCAGCGAGGCGGGTGCTGGGCTCTTCTCCCAAGTGACAGGTGATGGAATGAGAGGAAAAGGCCTCAGGTTGCTCCAGGGCAGGTTCAGATTGGACATCAGGAAATGTTTCTTCACTGAGAGGGTTCTCAGCCCTGTCAGAGGCTGATCGGGGAGGAGGTGGAGTCCCCATCCCTGGGGGCTTTAGAAGACGGGGAGATGAGGTGCTCAGGGCTGTGGTTTTGTAGTGGACAGGTGCAGTTGGATGTTCTCCAAGGTCTTTTCCAACCAAGCGATTCCACGGCACAGCTCTCTCCAGGAAAAGGCAATGAAGGTGGCTGCAGGCATCGCCTGCGAGGGGACGGTGCTGCTGCTGCTCCCCGTGTCCCCTCAGCCCCCGCTCTGCTTTCCAGAGCCCGGTGACGTTCGAGGAGGTGGCCATCTACTTCTCCCCCGAGGAGTGGGTGGAGCTGGCGGCATGGCAGCGGGAGCTCTACCAGGAGGTGATGATGGACAACTATGACCTGGTTGCCAGTCTGGGTAAGGATGCGGCCCTGGGGACCCCGCGTGGCCCCCCCAGCCCCAGTGCCTCCCACATCGCTGCCGTGAAGCACCAGCAGCTCCTGAGGGCTCTGGGGAGAACAGGCTGAGAGAGTTGAGGTTGTTCAGCCTGGAGAAGAGAAGGCTCCGAGGAGATCTTAGAGCAGCTTCCAGTACCTGAAAGGGGCTACAAGAAAGCTGGGGAGGGGCTGTTCCCAAAGGCTTGTGGTAGGGTGAGGGGGAGCGGGGATAAACTGGAGAGGAGCAGACTTAGACTAGACAATAGGAGGAATTTCTTCAACGTGAGGGTGAGGAGACCCTGGAATAGGTTGTCCAAGGAATATGTGGTTCCCATCCCTGGAGGTGTTCAAAGCCAGGTTGGATGGAGCTTGGAGCCCCTGGTCCAGTGGGAGGTGTCCCTGCCCGTGGCAGAGGTTGGAAGTGGATGATCTTTAAGGTCCCTTCCACCCCAAACTATTCTATGATTCTATGATGTGTCTGCTCCCTACCCGGTTCTCCTCACTTCACTGCCATGACCGGGGTTGGCCCCGGTGGCCTCTGAGGTCCCCGGCTGCACTGGCTCCCGCAGCCGATGTCCCCCAGGTGCATCCCCACGGGCTCTGGCAGCTCAGGGAACGCTGAGGGGTCTCCTCTCCTGCGCAGACCCCGAGTCCAAGCTCAGCCACAGAATGGAGCCCAGGGAGGAGCCGCACGCGAGCGTCCCCGAGGGCGATGTCGGAGCTCCGGACACCTCCAGCACCTGTGAGTGACCGTGGGGACACCCCTTGGGTTGGGGCACCGGGCTGGGTTCGAGTGTCCCACCGCAGCCCCCGTGCCCGGTTGTGCCAAGGCCATCGCAGGGGCGAGGGGAGTCGCGGTGGGGAGAGGCCGGTGCCACGGGGACCCCCCTCACCGTGACGGCCGCCCTGTTCCCCACAGCTGCCTGGGGCGCCGGCGAGGACCCGTCTGAGGACAACAGCCACCAGCGCTGGGTCCCGTCGCCACCACCGGCCGGGACGGCCAAGGAGCTGGGGTACGTCACGCTCCTGTCCGGCTGGCGCGATGCCGAGCTGGGCGCCTGGGACACCGCGGCCCCCCGGGAGCTGCCGCAGTGGGAGCGCGGGGAGCGGGCACCCCAGGAACCCGCGTCGGATGGCGAGGAGCTGCTCATCTGCAGCGCCTGCGGGCAGAGCTTCGAGGACGCCGCCGGGCTGAGGGTGCACCAGGACGAGCACCGGCTCCCGGCGCTCTCCCACCAGTGCGGTGCCTGCGGCAAAGCTTTCCGGCACCACCGCAACCTCCTGGCGCACAAGAAGCACCGCGGCCGCGGCCGGCATGCCTGCGGCGAGTGTGGCAGGACCTTCTGCGTGAAGGGGGACCTGCTGCGGCACCGGGCGAGCCACGGCGGCCACGCCTGCGCGCTCTGCGGGAGCAGCTTCCGCCACAAGCGCGACCTGCGGGAACATGGCAAGGAGCACGGCACGCGGCACAGCACGGAGCATGGCATAGAGCACGGCACGAGGCACGGCACGAGGCACAGCATGGAGCACGGCATAGAGCACGGCACGGAGTATGGCACAGAGCACGGCACGGAGCACGGCACGGAGCGTGGCATGGAGCACGGCACGGAGCACAGCACGGAGCACGGCACGGAGCACGGCACGGAGCACAGCGGCGGCGCCCGCCTCAAGTGCCCCGAGTGCGAGAGCCACTTTGAGGACGCAGCCAGCCTGAGGCGGCACCGGAGCGGCCACCGCGAGGAGCGCCCCTTCGTCTGCGGGCGCTGCGACCGCAGCTTCAGCTGGAGGGAGAGCCTCCTCATCCACCAGCGCAGCCACGCGCAGGAGCGCTCCCACAAGTGCCCCGAGTGCGGCCGCGGCTTCAGCCGCAGCGGGAACCTGCTGGTGCACCAGCGCGTGCACACGGGCGAGCGGCCCTTCGCCTGCCCGCACTGCGACAAGTCCTTCTGCAACAAGGCCAACCTCATCACCCACAAGAAGCTCCACCGGCGCTGCAGGACCTTCGCCTGCTCCCGCTGCCACGTGGCCTTCAGCTCCAAGAGCGAGCTGATGCTGCACCAGCAGGAGCACGGAGACGGGGAGACCCTCGCGGCAGGGGACGACCCCGCGGGCTGCCAGCAGTAGGAATTCGATAGGAATGGTTGGGCTCGATGAGCCGGTGGGTCTCTTCCAACCTGGTTATTCTATGATTCTATGATTCAGTAGCTGGGGCTGCTCTGAAGTACAGGACAAAGCTCGTCCTCTTTAAAAATAGCTCCAAAGTTGCCCTTTTTCCAGCCCTTTTCAAGTATCGTGGAGAGCAGCTCAACGACTCCACCAGCCGATTCCCTCGGGACACTGGGACCCGTCAGGTCCCGTATATTCATGTACATCCAGGTTACTCAGATGGTCAGGAACTTGATCTTCTCACAGCGAGAGCGACCTTGCTCCCTCAGACCCTGCCTTGAGGTCCATCCCCTCGAGAGGTGTGGGAAGAGAGGTTGCTGGAGAAGGGAGGCGAAAAAAGCTGTTGAGAACCCCAGCCCTCTCCTCATCTGCTCATCCAAGGTCACCATTTCTATTCCTCAGAGGGCAACGCTTGCTTTGACCTCCCTTTTCTGGTTGATTTACCTTCTTATTAGTCTTTCCATTCCTTGCCAAGCTCAGCTCCAGCTGTGCCTTGGCCTTCCTGGCCCCGTCCCTACACAACCAGACAGCGTCCCCGTCCTTCTCCAAGATTCTCTCCCTGTTTCCACCACATGTGAAGTTCTCTCTTGGTCTTCAGTTTGACCAGTGGGACTCAACCACGCTGCTCTCCTCCCTTCCCTGCCTGCTTTCCTCCTCCTGGAGATGGAGAGCTCCTGCGCTTTATGGAAATCATCCTTAATGAGCTGCCGGCTCTGTTTTCCTTCCTTCATCCCTGAGGGTGGTTTTCCAAGGTGTCTCATTGACCAACTCCTTGAAGAGCTGGAATTTCGCTTTCCTAAAATTCAGGATCCTGATTTTACCCTTGGTCTGACAGGTATCCCTCAGGACCTCAACTTCCACCCGTGCGTGGTCACCGCAGCCCAAGGCTGATGTCACTGATGATCTCACGTGCATTGGTGACCATCAGATCCGTGAGTGGAGGCACTCATGAGGGGGGCACTGGATCCATGAGTGGAGGGCAGGAAGGGTCTGCAGAGGGACCTGGCCAGGCTGGATCCATGGATGGAGTGCAGGAAGGCTCTACAGAGGGACCTGGCCAGGCTGCATCCATGGATGAAGGACAGGAAGGATCTGCAGAAGGATCCATGGGCTGAGGCCAACAGGATAGGCTTCCTTAGGCCACTTTTCATACATGCTGGTGGCCACCGTTGCTCTTGGAAAGCCCACACCTCATCATCATCTTCTGTGGGAGCTCCCTGCCCTTCTCCTGCCTCGGGAAAACCACTGAGCACCTAGATCTGCGGCTCCACCACGGATCAGGCCAGCTACGGAGCAGCTCCCCTTGGTGACCAGCCAGGTGATGGTGCCCTAAGCCCAGCCAGGTGTCTTTGTGGGAGCTCCTTCTGCCCCGTAGCGCTGCCTGATGGCACTTGGGGAGCAGGGAAGGTGCCCTGGGGCTGCGAGAGAGACACCCTGAGCTTGTCTTCTCCATCCAAACTCCTGCCAGAGTGCTGAGGGGGCTTTGCCGCAACAGGTCCTGGTGACGTTCAAGGACGTTGCTGCCTGTTGCTCCTTGGAGGATCAGGCAGAGCAGGAGAAGCTGTACTGGGACTACAAGAAGGACATTGAGGGGCTGGAGCACCTCAAGAGATGGACAACAAGGATTATGAGGAGCAAGCTGAGTGGGGTGGGAGGTGGAGGTGCCACCTTCACCTGCAGTCCAGCTAACCTCACCGGCAGGAGGAACAGAGCCGTCCCAACCACCTCCACCTTTCCCTGTGCTGCTTCTCCAGGACTCACTGCGCTCTTGCGAACCGCTTTGTGGGTTAGTTTGACGTGAGGGGCAGCGCCTGGTGGGGGGAAACGCCTCCTCCCAGTTTTAGGGACAGCGTGGCCACCCAGTTCAGCTTGTGGCCGGTGGCTTTTCCCCTCGAGAACCACACAGCTCCGCGTCCCAGGTAGGTGTAGGGGGGTGTTGGTGCATTTGAAGCCTCGGAGCACCACGTCGCCCGTTTCCTCCTAGTTTAATAAACGCCTTTGGCAGAGATGATGCTCTTGGTTCGCATGAGTGCTTCCCAGGTGGGGTGGGATGGGGTGTTGGGAGCATCTGCAGGTGGAAAACTAAGTTACAGCAGCTCCTGGACAGCCTTGGATTGCAGGTGCTGCAGCCTGTGGTGCAGGGAAGGGGGATTTGCTCTTCCCTTCCTCCTCCTGCAGCGTAGGGTTGGCTGCTGGGCACGTCCCTTCTTCATGGGGAACTTCTTGTGCACCAGGACTCACAGATCCTTCTCTGCAGAGCTGGTGCCTTCCAGCCAGTCAGCCCCCAACCTGTACTGGTGCAATTATCCACCCCATTTCCAACCCCAGTGGCTTCAAGCTGCTCCCCTCAGGGCTGCGCTCCAGGTCAGAGAGAGGTGCTGGGTCCCTCTTGCTGCCCCAGAGAGTGTCCCCATTTCTCCAGCTCCTTCTTGAACTGGAGAAGCTGGGATATCGGAGCATCCCTGTTCAGGGGACATTGGAGCATCCCGGTCCAGGGGGCAGCAGGACATCCCAGGGGACACTGGAGAAACCCGGCTGGGGGGAGACCAGAGCATCCCTTTTGGGGGACACTGGAACATCCTGAGCCGAGAGACACCAGAGCATCCCAGCTCAGGGAGGACCAGGGCATCCCGGGGGACACCAGGACATCCCTGTTCAGGGGACAACGGAGCATCCCACCCTGGGGATTGAGGACACTGGAGCATCCCTGTTTGGGGACACCAGAGCATCCCTGTTTGGGGACACTGGAGCATCCTTGCTCAGGGACACTGGAGCATCCCTGTTTGGGGAACACTGGAGCATCCCTGCTCGGGGAACACTGGAGCATCCCTGCTCAGGGACACTGGAGCATCCCTGTTTGGGGACACCGGAGCATCCCTGTTTGGGGACACTGGAGCATCCCTGTTTGGGGACACCAGGGCATCCCTGTTTGGGGACACCGGAGCATCCCTGTCGGGGAACACTGGAGCATCCCTGTTTGGAGACACTGGAGCATCCCTGTTTGGGGACACTGAAGCATCCCTGCTCGGGGACACTGGAGCATCCCTGTTTGGGGACACTGAAGCATCCCTGTTCCGGGACACCGGAGCATCCCTGTTGGGAGGGATCGGATTCCCCCGGCTCGGGGGGGCCCCGGGGGGGGGCAGGACTACAGGTCCCGTCAGGCAGCGGGGCGGGAGCCTCTTTGTCCGCCTCGCCCCATGCGCTCCCGGCCCGGAGCGGCCGCTGCTCGGAGCCTCCGCGGAGCCGTGAGGGGAGGGGGCACCGGGGGGGGGGGGATGGGGGGGGGGAGCACTGGGATGGGGAGGGGGAGCATCAGGAGGGGGGCACCGGGATGGGGGGGGATGGAGGAGAGGGGGAGCATGGGGAGGGGGGCACTGGGATGGGGGGTGATGGGATGGGGGGAGCACCGGGATGGGGAGGGGATGGGGGGGGGAGCACTGGGATGGGGAGTGATGGGGGGGGGAGCACCGGGATGGGGGGGATGGGGGGGTGGAGCACTGGGATGGGGAGGGGGAGCATCAGGAGGGGGGCACCGGGATGGGGGGGGATGGAGGAGAGGGGGAGCATGGGGAGGGGGGCACTGGGATGGGGGGGTGATGGGATGGGGGGAGCACCGGGATGGGGAGGGGATGGGGGGGGGGGGGAGCACTGGGATGGGGAGGGGGAGCATCAGGAGCGGGGCACCGGGATGTGGGGGGGATGGAGGGGAGGGGGGCACCGGGATGGGGAGGGGATATCGGGGGGGGAGCGTTGGGAAGGAGGAGAGTTGGGAAGGAAGGGGCACTGGGTTGGGGAGGGGGAGCATCAGGAGGGGGGCACCGGGATGGGGGAGCATGGGGAGGGGGGCACTGGGATGGGGAAGGTGGAGCACTGGGAAGGGGGGCACTGGGATGGGGGGTGATGGGAGGGAGGGGGGGCACTGGGATGGGGGCACTGGGATGGGGAAGGGGGCACTGGGATGGGGGCACTGGGGGGGGGTACTGGGATGGGGGGTGATGAGAGGGAGGGGGGGCACTGGGATGGGAAGGGGGGAAGCATCAGGAGGGGGGCACTGGGATGGGGGAGGCACTGGGAGGGGTGACGTTAGGACAGGCAGGGGGGCAGGGGAAGGGGGGCACTGGGAGAGGTGGGGGAGGCGTAAAGAGGGATACTGGAAGAAATAGGGGGCATCAGGAAAGAGACACTGGGAGAGACTGGGGGGCATCGGGTGAGGTGGGGGGCCCACTGGGACAAGCTGGAGGGGCACTGGGATGGGGTGGGGGGCACTGGGATGGGGTGGGTGCTGGAAGGAGCCTTCCCCATCCCTCAGGTGGGTGATTCCGGAGGGACCCCAGCCCCCTCGGTGATGGAGCGAATGGAGGAGAAGCCGTTTTGGGGGGACACCAGGGATGCTGCAAACGGTATGAGGGTCAACCAGGTTGGGTCCCGCACCTGAGCTCCCCCGGTGCACGGTCCCTGCAGCCCCGGCTGCCTCCGGGGTTGGTGTCACTGGTGATCTCACGTGCGTTGGTGACCGTCGGATCCAGCCACGTCCTTCTCCACCAACCTGATCGAGTGCTCCCTCAGTCAGTTTGCAGATGACACTAAGTTGGGTGGCGGGGTTGATGTGTTCAAGGGCAGGGAGGCTCTGCAGAAGGATCTGGCCAGGCTGGATCCACAGATGGAGGGCAGGGAGCACCTACAGAGGGACCTGGCCAGGCTGGATCCGTGGATGGAGGACAGGGAGCACCTACAGAGGGACCCGGCCAGGCTGGATCCATGGATGGGGTTCAACCCAGCTCAGTGCTGGGTCCTGCTCTGGGGTCACAACCACCCCGAGCAGCTCCAGGCTTGGGGAAGAGCAGCTGGAAAGCTGCCTGGAGGAGAAGGACCTGGGGGTGTTGGTCGACGGTGGCTGAACGTGAGCCAGCAGTGGCCCAGGTGGCCAAGAAGCCACCAGCATCCTGGCTTGGATCAGCCCTTTGTCTTCCCCAGGAAAGGGCTGGCCGGGCATCAAATGCGAGATCGTGGTGAAAACAGAGCCAGAGGACGAGTTCTACGCCAGGTGTCCCCAGGACCTGGGAGCCACCGTCCCCAGCATCCCCAGCATCGGTGAGCGGCTACAGAGCGGGCGGCTGGGAGCTGAGCGAGCCCCGCGACCCCCAAGATTGAGTCCTTGTCCCACACAGGCTGATCCAGGTGACACCCTGTACTGGCTCCTGTGGGGAGTCTTACTGGGACAGCACGTGCCCAGTGCTGTTTGGTAACTGAGAATTCCCTTCTGGAGGAAAACACGCAGTTACTTTTCTTGCATAAAATCTGCTAGCCGGTGTTCTGCATCCCCGAGGTTCTGTGCCGGGCGCTGCCACCTTGTTTCCCCTGGGGATGCTGCATCCCAGCACTGGGAATGTGGCTCCCGGTGGCCACAGGGACCTCCTGGCGACCTGGAGTTAAGGAGCAGCGAGTCGGAACTGGTGCCAGCACGGGTGGAGCGCGGGGACGGCCCTGAGCGCCCCGTCCGGAGGCTCAGGCTGCGCTTTTCCTTCCACAGGCGTCAAAGCAGAGGGCAGCGTGAAGAGTGAGTCTGAGGATGAAGCCTACGGCAGCTCCTGCTCCAGCTCCCAGGAGGAGGACGTGCCCCACAACCCCGAGGGCTGTGAGTGGGGCTGGGGGGATCCAGGGGGCTGGGATGGGAGATGGGTGTCCGGATACTTTGGTGGGTGCTGGGATGAGAGCCAGGACACACAACTAGGGTGTCCAGATGCTTTGCCAGGTGCTGGAGTTGCTCCCCATGCAGAAGAAGTGGGTGCTGGGTGCTGGGGTGGGAGCAGGGGGATGCAGCCAGGGTGTCCAGATGCTTCACTAGGTGCTGGATGGGAGAGGGGAGACGCAGCCAGAGCCTCCAGATGCTTTGCTGGGTGCTGGGATGAGAGCCAGGAGATGCAGCCAGGGTGTCCAGATGCTTTGCAGGTTGCTGCTGCTGCTCCCCTTGCAGGAGGGATGGGGGCTGGGTGCTGGGTGCTGGGGTGGGAGCAGGGAGATGCAGCCAGGGTGTCCGGATGCCGGTGATGCTGCCCGATGGGGTTCAGAGCCCATCGAGGGCTCCCACCGCGCTGTCCACCTGCAGGTGATGCCGAGCCCGAGGTCATCGTGAAGGTGGAGCCGGACGAGGAGTTGCTCATTGGGTGCCCGCGAGGTCTGGGTGACCCAGGAGCTCCTGGCCACCAGGGTGCTGCAGGTGAGCACGGGGACGGTCTGGGAGGGCTGGTGGGACGGGGCGAGGGAAGGATCCCTGCTCGACACACAGCGTGTTGGAGCAGGTCACTGGGAGCCTGGGGTGCAGGATATTGCCCCAAGGACCCAGAACAGGCCAGGTCCTGCAGAAATCATTCTTAATCCTTGTCTGTGTGGCGGGCTTGGCTGGAATGAGTGAGCTGGGGGGGTTCAGCCTGGAGAAGAGGAGGCTGAGGGGAGACCTCATTGCTCTCTGCAACTCCCTGAGAGGAGGTTGTGGAGAGGAGGGAGCTGGGCTCTTCTCCAAGGGACAGGGGACAGGACGAGAGGGAATGGCCTCAAGCTCCACCAGGGGAGGGTCAGGCTGGACAGCAGGATGAAATCTTTCCTGGAAAGGGTGACTGGTCCCTGTTGGAGGCTGCCCAGGGAGGGGGTTGAGTCCCCTTCCTGGAGGGGTTTAAGGGCCGGGTGGCCGAGGTGCTGAGGGACACGGGTCAGTGATTGATGGGGATGGTTGGACTCATGATCCAGTGGGTCTCTTCCAACCTGGTGATTCTGGGATTCTATGAGTCTATGATTCTGTGATTAACCCAACCCCGGAGGCAGGACCATGGAATCAATCATAGAATCTTTGCAGGCCAGGCTGGAAGGGACCTCAGGGATCATTGGTCCAATGTTTTTAGGTGATCTGTGATTTAAATGAGTTGGCCCAGCCCCCTGTTGAGCTGAGCCTCCAAAGTGTCCAGTGCAGACGAACCCACCACTTCCCTGGGGAGATGAGTCCAATCTTCCGTTGTTCTAGTGGTGAAACATTTTCTGCTCGAATCCAATCAGCTTCTCCCCAGGAGCAACTTCTCCCCATTACCCTTTGTCTTTTTCATGTGACTCCTCATAAAAAGGGGGTCTCCATCCTCTTGGAGGATGGTCTGGTACATGGGCATCAGTTTCCCCCTAAGCCTTCTCCTCTCAGGGCTGAACAAACCCAGCCCTCTCAACCAGCCTCACCGCGGTGCCGAGGCGCTGGGGCTCTGGCAGCGGTGGGAACACGTCAGAGGTCCCAACAGCCTCGGTGCTGCGGTTGCAGAGCTCAGCGTGTGGGACGATGTGCTGAAGGTGTCCCAGGAGGGGAGCAGAGCTGCAGGGGCTCCTGGGAGGGCTCTGGAGCTGCAGCAGGTCGCAGCAGGGCTCTCTTCTCTTGGCAGGTGGCGAGCGGCGTCCCAAGGAGGAGCCAGAGGAGGTGAAACCAGAGGCAGCCGAGCTGGCCAAGAGCCTGTGGGATGCCTCGAGGGGCTCCCTGGAGCGTGGACCCCAGCCCCACCTCAGCCCAGGGACGGGGCAGCAGGCGCAGGGTGTGGTGGCCGAGCTGCAGCGCAGCCGGATGGTGCCCGGGGGTCTGCGAGCCGGCCCTGAGCGCCGGGGGCTCAGCCTGGACGAGACCCCAGCTCTGGTGGGGCCAGCGAGCAGCGCTGGGCACAGGCTGCCTTCTGCTTCTCCCTACGGGGCCGGCGGCACCGTGGCCCCCAGCCCCGAGCTGGCCAAGCGGCAGCCCCGCAGCCAGCGAGCCGAGCGACCCTTCGCCTGCAGCGAGTGTGGGAAGAGCTTCCAGCACCGGGGGAACCTCGTCACCCACCTGCGGGTGCACACGGGGGAGAAGCCCTTCGCCTGCACCGTCTGCGGCAAGAGCTTCAGCCAGAAGGGCGACCTGATGCGGCACCAGCGCATCCACACGGGCGAGAAGCCGTTCCAGTGCACCGACTGCGGCAAGAGCTTCTGCTCCAAGCAGACCTTCATCCTGCACCAGCGCATCCACACCGGCGAGAAGCCCTTCTCCTGCTCCGAGTGCGGCAAGAGCTTCAACCGCAAGGCCAACTTCCTTACCCACCAGAAGATCCACCGCGGGGAGCGCCCCTTCCTCTGCGCAGAGTGCGGCAAGAGCTTCTGTGCCAAGAAGACCTTCATGCTCCACCAGAAGATCCACGTCGGCAACCGGCCCTACGGCTGCTCCGAGTGCGGCAAGAGCTTCAGCCGCAACGGTGACCTGACGCGGCACCAGCGCATCCACACCGGCGAGCGCCCCTTCGCCTGCGCCGACTGCGGCAAGAGCTTCAGCCACAACGGGGAGCTGATCAAGCACTGGCGCATCCACACCGGAGAGAAGCCCTTCACCTGCTCCGACTGCGGCAAGAGCTTCAACCGCAAGGGCACCCTCATCACCCACCAGCGCATCCACACCGGAGAGCGCCCCTTCGCCTGCCCCGAGTGCGGAAAGACCTTCAACCTGAAGACCACGCTGATGAAGCACAAGCGCATCCACACAGGCGAGCGCCCCTTCACCTGCCTGGAGTGCGGGAAGAGCTTCAAGTACAAGGGGAACCTGCGGACCCACCACCTCACCCACGCGGTGGAGCGCGTCTACCCCTGCACCGAGTGTGGCGAGATCTTCAGCCACAAGAAGGAGCTGACGGCGCACCAGAGCGTGCACGCGGAGCAGAGGATCCTCTCCGGCTACCAGGAAGGAGAGTCCTTCAGCCTGTTCCTCCCCGTGCACCCGCTCCTCGTGTCCTGCACCAAGCTCCCAGTGTCACCGAAAGCCTTGTCCAAGTACCAGTAAGGGGGCTGGTGGCCGTGGGATGGCCCGGAGTCCTGCCTGTGCCAAACCCCACGGCTGGAGAGGAGGAACGATGCCATCACTGGAAACTTGGAGTTGCTCTGGGGCTGTAGGACAGGGGTGGTGGAGAGCCCGGTGTCCTGCCCATGGCACATCCCCACGGCTGGAGCGGCGAGAGGAGGAGCGATGGCATCGCTGGAGCCTTGGAGCTGCTCTGGGGCTGTAGGACACGGTGGTGGAGCCCTGGGTTCCTGGGCAGGGAACACCGGAGAGGGAAGGAGCAGGGATGCTGGAGGCTTTCAGCAGCACTGGGAGAGCCGTCCTGCTCCAGCTGGGGCTGGTGGCCGCTTGTGGGGACCCAGAACAAGCAGAGCAGGAGCTCTGGCCCCGTGCTGGCTCTGTTCACATCCCCAGGTCATGGGAGGCTTCATCTTCCCCCAACCCTGAGTCGCTGCCCCTTTAGAAACCCTTGAAAGCCAATTGCAATGGGTCAGTGTGAAGACTGGGGTCCCCTTGCGCCTCCCACCAGCCCAGGGCTGTCCCCTCGCCGGGTTCTCTGTCCCCAGTGCTGTGTCCAGCCTGGCTAGGGCTCCTCTCTGTGATCCCCCCCTTGTCTTGCGCACAGGGACCCCAGTTCAGCTGCTGCTTAGAAAGGGGATGGCGAGGGCTGGGCTCGGGGCATGAGAATCCCCCAGGGAGCCCTTGAGATGCAGCACGTGAGGACCATGTGGATTTGTAGCTCCATTCTTTCATTTTCTGATCTGTAAGTGAACAATAAGTGCAAACAAATACAAGGGAACCTGTTTGTCCGGTACCATTTGCTGCGTGTTCTTTCTGCTCCCCCTGCCTGGCCGTCCCTTGCATGGGAGGTGTGGGTCCCAGCTGGGAGCTGTGGGACCAGCATCCCAGTATCCCAGCCAGGGAGGGCACCAGCATCCCAGTATCCCAGCCAGGGAGGGCACCAGCATCCCAGTATCCCAGCCAGGGAGGGCACCAGCATCCAGTATCCCAGCCAGGGAGGGCACCAGCATCCCAGTATCCCAGCTAGGGAGGGCACCAGCATCCCAGTATCCCAGCTAGGGAGGGCACCAGCATCCCAGTATCCCAGCTAGGGAGGGCACCAGGCATCCCAGTATCCCAGCCAGGGAGGGCACCAGCATCCCAGTATCCCAGCTAGGGAAGGCACCAGCATCCCAGTATCCCAGCTAGGGAAGGCACCAGCATCCCAGTATCCCAGCCAGGGAGAATCATAGAATCACCAGGTTGGAAAAGACCCACCAGATCATCAAGTCAAACCATTCCTATCAAATACTAAAACCAGTCCTCACCAGCACACCCTCTCTCAGTCCCTTAGTCCCACTTCCAGGCTTGCTCCTGACTACCTTGGTCTCATCCCCCTCCCCCTTCACATCTAGTTTAAAGCTCGGTTTATGAGCCCAGCTAGATTTTTAGCAAGGGCTTTAGACCTTTCATCAAGGCCTTGTCTTTCATAAAATCACTGAATCACCAGGTTGGAAGAGAACCACTGGATCATGGAGTCCAACCGTCCCCATCAATCACTGACCCGTGTCCCTCAGCTCCTTCAACCCCTCAGGGCAGGGGACTCAACCCCCTCCGTGTTCCAGGGCCCAGTGACCCTTTCCAGGAAAGATTCCATCCTGCTGTCCAGCCTGACCCTCCCCTGGAGGAGCTTGAGGCCGTTCCCTCTCGTCCTGCCCCCTGTCCCTTGGG
>NW_027206902.1:0-76368 GCF_032191515.1 Phaenicophaeus curvirostris | reverse complement strand
GGTTGGGTGAGGGTGTTGATGTGCTTGAGGGTAGGGAGGCTCTGCAGAGGGACCTGGCCAGGCTGGATCCATGGATGGAGCACAGGGAGGCTCTGCAGAGGGACCTGGCCAGGCTGGATCCATGGATGGAGGACAGGAAGGCTCTACAGAAGGATCTGGCCAGGCTGGATCTGTGGATGGAGGGCAGGGAGCATCTACAGAGGGACCTGGCCGGGCTGCATCCATGGATGGAGGACAGGAAGGATCTGCAGAAGGATCCATGGGCTGAGGCCAACAGGATAGGCTTCCTTAGGCCACTTTTCATACATGCTGGTGGCCACCGTTGCTCTTGGAAAGCCCACACCTCGTCATCATCTTCTGTGGGAGCTCCCTGCCCTTCTCCTGCCTCGGGAAAACCACTGAGCACCCAGATCTGCGGCTCCACCACGGATCAGGCCAGCTACGGAGCAGCTCCCCTTGGTGACCAGCCAGGTGATGGTGCCCTAAGCCCAGCCAGGTGTCTTTGTGGGAACTCCTTCTGCCCCATAGCGCTGCCTGATGGCACTTGGGGAGCAGGGAAGGTGCCCTGGGGCTGCGAGAGAGACACCCTGAGCTTGTCTTCTCCATCCAAACTCCTGCCAGAGTGCTGAGGGGGCTTTGCCGCAACAGGTCCTGGTGACATTCAAGGACGTTGCTGCCTGTTGCTCCTTGGAGGATCAGGCAGAGCAGGAGAAGCTGTACTGGGGCTACAAGAAGGACATTGAGGGGCTGGAGCACCTCAAGAGACGGACAACAAAGCCGGGCAAGGGTCTGGAGAACAAGGATTATGAGGAGCAAGCTGAGCGGGGTGGGAGGTGGAGGTGCCACCTTCACCTGCAGTCCAGCTAACCTCACCGGCAGGAGGAACGGAGCCGTCCCGACCACCTCCACCTTTCCCTGTGCTGCTTCTCCAGGACTCACTGCGCTCTTGCGAACCGCTTTGTGGGTTAGTTTGACGTGAGGGGCAGCGCCTGGTGGGGGAAACGCCTCCTCCCAGTTTTAGGGACAGCGTGGCCACCCAGTTCAGCTTGTGGCCGGTGGCTTTTCCCTCGAGAACCACACAGCTCCGCGTCCCAGGTAGGTGTAGGGGGGTGTTGGTGCATTTGACGCCTCGGAGCACCACGTCACCCATTTCCTCGTAGTTTAATAAACGCCTTTGGCAGAGATGATGCTCTTGGTTCGCATGAGTGCTTCCCAGGTGGGGTGGGATGGGGTGTTGGGAGCATCTGCAGGTGGAAAACTAAGTTTCAGCAGCTCCTGGACAGCCTTGGATTGCAGGTGCTGCAGCCTGTGGTGCAGGGAAGGGGGATTTGCTCTTCCCTTCCTCCTCCTGCAGTGTAGGGTTGGCTGCTGGGCACGTCCCTTCTTCATGGGGAACTTCTTGTGCACCAGGACTGGCAGATCCTTCTCTGCAGAGCTGGTGCCTTCCAGCCAGTCAGCCCCCAACCTGTACTGGTGCAATTATCCACCCCATTTCCAGCCCCAGTGGCTTCAAGCTGCTCCCCTCAGGGCTGCGCTCCAGGTCAGAGAGAGGTGCTGGGTCCCTCTCGCTGCCCCAGAGAGTGTCCCCATTTCTCCAGCTCCTTCTTGAACTGGAGAAGCTGGGATATCGGAGCATCCCTGTTCAGGGGACATTGGAGCATCCCGGTCCAGGGGGCAGCAGGACATCCCAGGGGACACTGGAGCAACCCGGCTGGGGGGAGACCAGAGCATCCCTTTTGGGGGACACTGGAACATCCTGGGCCGAGAGACACCAGAGCATCCCAGCTCAGGGAGGACCAGGGCATCCCTGTTCAGGGGACAACGGAGCATCCCACCCTGGGGATTGAGGACACTGGAGCATCCCTGTCTGGGGACACCGGAGCATCCCTGTCGGGGAACACTGGAGCATCCCTGCTCGGGGACACTGGAGCATCCCTGTTTGGGGACACCAGGGCATCTCTGTTCGGGGACACCAGAGCATCCCTGTCTGGGGACACTGGAGCATCCCTGTTTGGGGACAGTGGGGCATCCCTGTTTGGGGACACTGAAGCATCCCTGTTTGGTGACACTGGAGCATCCCTGCTCGGGGACACCAGAGCATCCCTGTTCGGGGACACTGGAGCATCCCTGTTTGGGGACACCAGGGCATCCCTGTTTGGGGACACTGAAGCATCCCCGTTCAGGGACACTGGAGCATCCCTGTTTGGGGACACTGGAGCATCCCTTTTCCGGGACCCTGGAGCATCCCTGTTGGGAGGGATCGGATTCCCCCGGCTCGGGGGGGCCCCGGGGGGGGGCAGGACTACAGGTCCCGTCAGGCAGCGGGGCGGGAGCCTCTTTGTCCGCCTCGCCCCATGCGCTCCCGGCCCGGAGCGGCCGCTGCTCGGAGCCTCCGCGGAGCCGTGAGGGGAGGGGGCACCGGGGGGGGGGGGATGGGGGGGGGCACTGGGATGGGGAGGGGGATGGGAGGGGGAGCACCGGGATGGAGAGGGGGATGGGAGAGGAGGGGGGCACCGGGATGGGGGGGGGGATGGAGGGGAGGGGGAGCATGGGGAGGGGGGCACTGGGATGGGGGGTGATGGGGGGGAGGGGGAGCATCAGGATGGGGGCAGAGGGATGCGGGGGGGATGGAGGGGAGGGGGGCACCGGGATGGAGAGGGGGATGGGGGGGGGCACTGGGTTGGGGAGGGAGAGCATCAGGAGGAAGGCACCGGGATGGGGGGGGATGGAGGAGAGGGGGAGCATGGGGAGGGGGGCACTGGGATGGGGGGTGATGTGGGGGGGAGCACCGGGATGGGGGGGGGATGGGGAGGGGGATGGGAGGGGGGGGAGCACCGGGATGGGGAGGGGGAGCATCAGGAGTGGGGCACCGGGATGGGGGGGGATGGAGGGGAGGGGGGCACCGGGATGGGGAGGGGATATCGGGGGAGGGGGGGAGCGTTGGGAAGGAGGAGAATCGGGAAGGAAGGGGCACTGGGTTGGGGAGGGGGAGCATCAGGAGGGGGGCACCGGGATGGGGGGGGCACTGGGATGGGGGGGGCACTGGGATGGGGAAGGTGGAGCACTGGGAGGGGGGGCACTGCGATGGGGAAGGGGGCACTGGGATGGGGGCACTGGGATGGGGAGGGGAGCACTGGGATGGGGGCACTGGGGGGGGTACTGGGATGGGGGGTGATGAGAGGGAGGGGGGGCACTGGGATGGGGGGGCACTGGGAGGGGTGACATTAGGACAGGCAGGGGGGCAGGGGAAGGGGTGCACTGGGAGAGGTGGGGGAGGCATAAAGGGGGGTACTGGGAGAAATAGGGGGCATCAGGAAAGAGACACTGGGAGAGACTGGAGGGCATTGGGAGAGGGCACTGGTTTGGTGGGAGGGACACCAGGAGAGACTGGGGGGCATCGGGTGAGGTAGGGGGGCCACTGGGACAAGCCGGAGGGGCACTGGGATGGGTTGGGGGGCAGTGGGATGGGGTGGGTGCTGGAAGGAGCCTTCCCCATCGCTCAGGTGGGTGATTCCGGAGGGACCCCAGCCCCCTCGGTGATGGAGCGAACGGAGGAGAAGCCGTTTTGGGGGGACACCGGGGATGCTGCAAACGGTATGAGGGTCAACCAGGTTGGGTCCCACACCTGAGCTCCCCCGGTGCACGGTCCCTGCAGCCCCGGCTGCCTCCGGGGTTGGTGTCACTGGTGATCTCACGTGCGTTGGTGACCGTCGGATCCAGCCACGTCCTTCTCCACCAACCTGATCGAGTGCTCCCTCAGTCAGTTTGCAGATGACACTAAGTTGGGTGGCGGGGTTGATGTGTTCAAGGGCAGGGAGGCTCTGCAGAAGGATCTGGCCAGGCTGGATCCGTGGATGGAGGGCAGGGAGCACCTACAGAGGGACCTGGCCAGGCTGGATCTGTGGATGGGGTTCAACCCGACTCAGTGCTGGGTCCTGCTCTGGGGTCACAACCACCCCGAGCAGCTCCAGGCTTGGGGAAGAGCAGCTGGAAAGCTGCCTGGAGGAGAAGGACCCGGGGGTGTTTGTCGACGGTGGCTGAACATGATCCAGCAGTGGCCCAGGTGGCCAAGAAGCCACCAGCATCCTGGCTTGGATCAGCCCTTTGTCTTCCCCAGGAAAGGGCTGGCCGGGCATCAAATGCGAGATCGTGGTGAAAACAGAGCCAGAGGACGAGTTCTACGCCAGGTGTCCCCAGGACCTGGGAGCCACCGTCCCCAGCATCCCCAGCATCGGTGAGCGGCTACAGAGCGGGCGGCTGGGAGCTGAGCAAGCCCCGCAACCCCCAAGATTGAGTCCTTGTCCCACACAGGCTGATCCAGGTGACACCCTGTACTGGCTCCTGTGGGGAGTCTTACTGGGACAGCACGTGCCCAGTGCTGTTTGGTAACTGAGAATTCCCTTCTGGAGGAAAACACGCAGTTACTTTTCTTGCATAAAATCTGCTAGCCGGTGTTCTGCATCCCCGAGGTTCTGTGCCGGGCGCTGCCACCTTGTTCCCCTGGGGATGCTGCATCCCAGCACTGGGAATGTGGCTCCCGGTGGCCGCAGGGACCTCCTGGCGACCTGGAGTTAAGGAGCAGCGAGTCGGAACTGGTGCCAGCACGGGTGGAGCGCGGGGACGGCCCTGAGCGCCCCGTCCGGAGGCTCAGGCTGCGCTTTTCCTTCCACAGGCGTCAAAGCAGAGGGCAGCGTGAAGAGTGAGTCTGAGGATGAAGCCTACGGCAGCTCCTGCTCCAGCTCCCAGGAGGAGGACGTGCCCCACAACCCTGAGGGCTGTGAGTGGGGCTGGGGGGATCCAGGGGGCTGGGACGGGAGATGGGTGTCCGGATACTTTGGTGGGTGCTGGGATGAGAGCCAGGACACACAACTAGGGTGTCCGGATGCTTTGCCAGGTGCCGGCGTTGCTCCCCATGCAGGAGGAGTGGGTGCTGGGTGCTGGGGTGGGAGCAGGGGGATGCAGCCAGGGTGTCCAGATGCTTCACTAGGTGCTGGATGGGAGAGGGGAGATGCAGCCAGGGCCTCTGGATGCTTTGCTGGGTGCTGGGATGAGAGCCAGGAGATGCAGCCAGGGTGTCCAGATGCTTTGCAGGTTGCTGCTGCTGCTCCCCTTGCCGGAGGGATGGGTGCTGGGTGCTGGGGTGGGAGCAGGGGGATGAAGCCAGGGTGTCCGGATGCCGGTGATGCTGCCCGATGGGGTTCAGAGCCCATCGAGGGCTCCCACCGCGCTGTCCACCTGCAGGTGATGCCGAGCCCGAGGTCATCGTGAAGGTGGAGCCGGACGAGGAGTTGTTCATTGGGTGCCCGCGAGATCTGGGTGACCCAGGAGCTCCTGGCCACCAGGGTGCTGCAGGTGAGCACGGGGACGGTCTGGGAGGGCTGGTGGGACGGGGCGAGGGAAGGATCCCTGCTCGACACACAGCGTGTTGGAGCAGGTCACTGGGAGCCTGGGGTGCAGGATATCGCCCCAAGGACCCAGAACAGGCCAGGTCCTGCAGAAATCGTTCTTAATCCTTGTCTGTGTGGCAGGCTTGGCTGGAATGAGAGAGCTGGGGGGGTTCAGCCTGGAGAAGAGGAGGCTGAGGGGAGACCTCATTGCTCTCTGCAACTCCCTGAGAGGAGGTTGTGGAGAGGAGGGAGCTGGGCTCTTCTCCCAAGGGACAAGGGACAGGACGAGAGGGAATGGCCTCAAGCTCCACCAGGGGAGGCTCAGGATGGACAGCAGGAAAGAATTTTTCCTGGAAAGGGTGATTGGTCCCTGTTGGAGGCTGCCCAGGGAGGGGGTTGAGTCCCCTTCCCTGGAGGGGTTTAAGGGCCGGGTGGCCGAGGTGCTGAGGGACACGGGTCAGTGATTGATGGGGATGGTTGGACTCCATGATCCCGTGGGTCTCTTCCAACCTGGTGATTCTGTGATTCTATGATTAACCCAACCCCGGAGGCAGGACCATGGAATCAATCAGAGAATCTTTGCAGGCCAGGCTGGAAGGGACCTCAGGGATCATTGGTCCAATGTTTTTAGGTGATCTGTGATTTAAATGAGTTGGCCCAGCCCCCTGTTGAGCTGAGCCTCCAAAGTGTCCAGTGCAGACGAACACACCACTTCCCTGGGGAGATGAGTCCAATCTTCCATTGTTCTAGTGGTGAAACATTTTCTGCTCGAATCCAATCAGCTTCTCCCCAGGAGCAACTTCTCCCCATTACCCTTTGTCTTTTTCATGTGACTCCTCATAAAAAGGGGGTCTCCATCCTCTTGGAGGATGGTCTGGTACATGGGCATCAGTTTCCCCTAAGCCTTCTCCTCTCAGGGCTGAACAAACCCAGCCCTCTCAACCAGCCTCACCGCGGTGCCGAGGCGCTGGGGCTCTGGCAGCGGTGGGAACACGTCAGAGGTCCCCAACAGCCTCGGTGCTGCAGTTGCAGAGCTCAGCGTGTGGGACGATGTGCTGAAGGTGTCCCAGGAGGGGAGCAGAGCTGCAGGGGCTCCTGGGAGGGCTCTGGAGCTGCAGCAGGTCGCAGCAGGGCTCTCTTCTCTTGGCAGGTGGCGAGCGGTGTCCCAAGGAGGAGCCAGAGGAGGTGAAACCAGAGGCAGCCGAGCTGGCCAAGAGCCTGTGGGATGCCTCGAGGGGCTCCCTGGAGCGTGGACCCCAGCCCCACCTCAGCCCAGGGACGGGGCAGCAGGCGCAGGGTGTGGCGGCCGAGCTGCAGCGCAGCCGGATGGTGCCCGGGGGTCTGCGAGCCGGCCCTGAGCGCCGGGGCCTCAGCCTGGACGAGACCCCAGCTCTGGTGGGGCCAGCGAGCAGCGCTGGGCACAGGCTGCCTTCTGCCTCTCCCTACGGGGCCGGCGGCACCGTGGCCCCCAGCCCCGAGCTGGCCAAGCGGCAGCCCCGCAGCCAGCGAGCCGAGCGACCCTTCGCCTGCAGCGAGTGTGGGAAGAGCTTCCAGCACCGGGGGAACCTCGTCACCCACCTGCGGGTGCACACGGGGGAGAAGCCCTTCGCCTGCGCCGTCTGCGGCAAGAGCTTCAGCCAGAAGGGCGACCTGATGCGGCACCAGCGCATCCACACGGGCGAGAAGCCGTTCCAGTGCACCGACTGCGGCAAGAGCTTCTGCTCCAAGCAGACCTTCATCCTGCACCAGCGCATCCACACCGGCGAGAAGCCCTTCTCCTGCTCCGAGTGCGGCAAGAGCTTCAACCGCAAGGCCAACTTCCTTACCCACCAGAAGATCCACCGCGGGGAGCGCCCCTTCCTCTGCGCAGAGTGCGGCAAGAGCTTCTGTGCCAAGAAGACCTTCATGCTCCACCAGAAGATCCACGTCGGCAACCGGCCCTACGGCTGCTCCGAGTGCGGCAAGAGCTTCAGCCGCAACGGTGACCTGACGCGGCACCAGCGCATCCACACCGGCGAGCGCCCCTTCGCCTGCGCCGACTGCGGCAAGAGCTTCAGCCACAACGGGGAGCTGATCAAGCACTGGCGCATCCACACCGGAGAGAAGCCCTTCACCTGCTCCGACTGCGGCAAGAGCTTCAACCGCAAGGGCACCCTCATCACCCACCAGCGCATCCACACCGGAGAGCGCCCCTTCGCCTGCCCCGAGTGCGGAAAGACCTTCAACCTGAAGACCACGCTGATGAAGCACAAGCGCATCCACACAGGCGAGCGCCCCTTCACCTGCCTGGAGTGCGGGAAGAGCTTCAAGTACAAGGGGAACCTGCGGACCCACCACCTCACCCACGCGGTGGAGCGCGTCTACCCCTGCACCGAGTGTGGCAAGATCTTCAGCCACAAGAAGGAGCTGACGGCGCACCAGAGCGTGCACGCAGAGCAGAGGATCCTCTCCGGCTACCAGGAAGGAGAGTCCTTCAGCCTGTTCCTCCCCGTGCACCCGCTCCTCGTGTCCTGCACCAAGCTCCCAGTGTCACCAAAAGCCTTGTCCAAGTACCAGTAAGGGGGCTGGTGGCCGTGGGATGGCCCGGAGCCCTGCCTGTGCCAAACCCCACGGCTGGAAAGGAGGAACGATGCCATCACTGGAAACTTGGAGTTGCTCTGGGGCTGTAGGACGGGGTAGTGGAGAGCCCGGTGTCCTGCCCATGGCACATCCCCACGGCTGGAGCGGCGAGAGGAGGAGCGATGGCATCACTGGAGCCTTGGAGCTGCTCTGGGGCTGTAGGACACGGTGGTGGAGCCCTGGGTTCCTGGGCAGGGAACACCGGAGAGGGAAGGAGCAGGGATGCTGGAGGCTTTCAGCAGCACTGGGAGAGCCGTCCTGCTCCAGCTGGGGCTGGTGGCCGCTTGTGGGGACCCAGAACAAGCAGAGCAGGAGCTCTGGCCCCGTGCTGGCTCTGTTCACATCCCCAGGTCATGGGAGGCTTCATCTTCCCCCAACCCTGAGTCGCTGCCCCTTTAGAAACCCTTGAAAGCCAATTGCAATGGGTCAGTGTGAAGACTGGGGTCACCTTGCGCCTCCCACCAGCCCAGGGCTGTCCCCTCGCCGGGTTCTCTGTCCCCAGTGCTGTGTCCAGCCTGGCTCGGGCTCCTCTCTGTGATCCCCCCCTTGTCTTGCGCACAGGGACCCCAGTTCAGCTGCTGCTTAGAAAGGGGATGGCGAGGGCTGGGCTCGGGGCATGAGAATCCCCCAGGGAGCCCTTGAGACGCAGCACGTGAGGACCATGTGGATTTGTAGCTCCGTTCTTTCATTTTCTGATCTGTAAGTGAACAATAAGTGCAAACAAATACAAGGGAACCTGTTTGTGCGGTACCATTTGCTGCGTGTTCTTTCTGCTCCCCCTGCCTGGCCGTCCCTTGCATGGGAGCTGTGGGTCCCAGCTGGGAGCTGTGGGACCAGCATCCCAGTATCCCAGCCAGGGAGAATCATAGAATCACCAGGTTGGAAAAGACCCATCAGATCATCAAGTCAAACCATTCCTATCAAATACTAAACCAGTCCTCACCAGCACACCCTCTCTCAGTCCCTTAGTCCCACTTCCAGGCTTGCTCCTGACTAGCTTGGTCTCATCCCCCTCCCCTTCACATCTACTTTAAAGCTCGGTTTATGAGCCCAGCTAGATTTTTAGCAAGGGCTTTAGACCTTTCATCAAGTCCTTGTCTTTCATAAAATCACAGAATCACCAGGTTGGAAGAGACCCACGGGATCACAGAGTCCAACCATCCCCATCAATCACTGACCCGTGTCCCTCAGCTCCTCGGCCACCCGGCCCTTCAACCCCTCAGGGCAGGGGACTCAACCCCCTCCCTGTTCCAGGGCCCAGTGACCCTTTCCAGGAAAGATTCCATCCTGCTGTCCAGCCTGACCCTCCCCTGGTGGAGCTTGAGGCCGTTCCCTCTCCTGTCCCCTGTCCCTTGGGAGAAGAGAATTCTGTGGATAAATCTTGCGTGAAATCACTGCTTGGTAGGAGCACTCTGAGGACAAACCCCAGTCTCCTCCAGCCCTGCATCAAGTGCTGCTGCCTTAATGGTTCAATTCAAGTGTTCAGCCTAAGTTTCTTTGATTCAGACCCTGGCGCCAGCAGCAGGGGGTGTGGGGCGAGGGTGGGGGTGGCAAAACCAGAAAAACCAGGTCTAACCCTCAAGGTGATTGGAGCCCTTTGAGGGGAAGTTTCTCCCCCTGGGGCAGTAAAATCAGATGGAGCCCCTCTGACCCACCTGTGTCCCCCTGTCCCCACGTTCCCTCATCCCCTGTCCCACTGACCCCCATGTCCCCTCGTTCCCTCACCCCCTGTCCCTCACTTTTCAGAGTGAGCAGGTGTCCTGCCTGGCTCTACCTGCAGGTCGGCAGCTCCAGCCCACCTGGCGTGTTCGCTTCTCTCCCCACAGGTACCTAAAGTTTTAAATTCCTGCCAAACTCCAGCTCTCTCTCATATATCAAACAAATTAACAACACACAACAACCAGAACTCCTCCCTCGCTTCGCAGTGATGCTGCGTCTCAAACACACGGAGCCGTTGGCTCCAGGGCCAGCCCAACTCACACAGCGTTAGCTACGACCAGTCCAATTGGATCCACAATTTCTGATGTCCTGGAACCAAACCACACACGGTGCCGGGCACATACAGCACGTAGAACACAAGGAGAGCTACCCCCAGCCCCAGACGCCTTACGAGGTCTTGCGGAGCTATAGGAACCGCCCCCGCTCACCTCACTACGTGTCCCGTTGGGCCCAACAATTCCATGGCCGAGCAATCTAGCTCCTCGTCATCCCGTCTGGCGTCCCACGCATGACCTAGACTCATCCTCTCTTTCCAACTCCCAGGGGCGAGCAATCCAGCTCCTCATCTTCGCGTGTCCCATACACGACTTACAGACTCACCCCCTACCTCCCTGCAGGTATCCGTACCCCAAGTCACATACCTTGTCCTCTCTCCCCGCAGCGATCGCGTGGGGATGGGAGATTCTCCGGAGAA
Organism: Phaenicophaeus curvirostris; assembly: GCF_032191515.1. NCBI lineage: Eukaryota > Metazoa > Chordata > Aves > Cuculiformes > Cuculidae > Phaenicophaeus > Phaenicophaeus curvirostris. The sequence goes on along the minus strand of NW_027206902.1, from coordinate 65,949 downwards.
ATAGTCCGGCAGCACCGACAATGTCCCACTCCCCACTGGCCCTGCAGCCGGATAGAGAGCGTGTCCCACCTGGGTCACCACATTGCTTTGTGGAATCAAACTCTCCAACTCCATTAAGGGTTATAAAGCAGGAATGTGTTTATTCACCAGTGGCTGCGAGGGGGTAAACCTCTCAACTCGCACCCCGTATGGTCTAACAAGCAGATAGAGTGTAAAGACCTCCCTAGCCATAAACGTCTATTACATATTCCTCACTTTCCCCAGTTCTTACTATAATTCGCTTCCAGAAGCTTCTCCCACACTGGCGCAGGCGCGGTGTCTCCTGGTGCTCGCGGTCTGGGGGCTCAGGGCTGAAGTCGCCTTCATCTCCCTCACGAATCATCCCTGAACTCAACCTGCGGCAGGCGCAGTCTCACCCTGGTCGAGCTCCAGAACCGCAGAGCAGGATGCAGTCGGCTTTCTGCTCTTGACCATATTCCAGTTTCCCTGATCAGCGACTGTCTGCGAATGATCTTCTCCCTTATCAACATCCAGCGTCTTCAAAGCCTTTACTAGCAGACAGCCTGCACTTCAGTGACCTAAACCTTCTGAGTTTTTCTAAGTTCTCTCCTATATCCCATGCCCACTCAACACTCCCCAGAGTGGATGCGCTGGTGTCTGACCAGGTGTTGCTTCACAATAAAGCTCTTGCCACACTCCCTGCAGCTGAACGGCCGCTCCCCAGTGTGGATGCGCTGGTGGGTGATGAGGCTGCTCTTCCTGCTGAAGCTCTTGCTGCAGTCGGTGCAGGTGAAGGGGCGCTCACCTGTGTGGATGCGCTGGTGTGCGACCAGGTGTTGCTTCAAGCTAAAGCTCTTGCCACACTCCCTGCAGGTGAACGGCCGCTCCCCAGTGTGGATGCGCTGGTGCTTGTTCAGGTCACTCTTCTGTGTGAAGCTCTTACCGCAGTCGGTGCAGGTGAAGGGACACTCACCTGTGTGGACGCGCTGGTGTCTGACCAGGTATTGCTTCACGCTAAAGCTCTTGCCACACTCCCTGCAGGTGAACGGCCGCTCCCCAGTGTGGATGCGCTGGTGCTTGTTCAGGACACTCTTCTGTGTGAAGCTCTTGCCGCAGTCAGTGCAGGTGAAGGGACACTCACCTGTGTGGATGTGCTGGTGGGTGACCAGGTGTTGCTTCAAGCTAAAGCTCTTGCCACACTCCCTACAGCTGAACGGCCGCTCCCCAGTGTGGATGTGCTGGTGGGTGATCAGGTTGTTCTTCTTACAGAAGCTCTTGCCACACTCCCTGCAGGTGAACGGCCGCTCCCCACTGTGGATGCGCTGGTGGGTGATCAGGTTGCTCTTCCATCTGAAGCTCTTGCTGCAGTCGGTGCAGGTGAAGGGGCGCTGGCTGGTGTGTATAAGCTGGTGGCTGATCAGGTGGCCCTTCCGGCGGAAGCTCTTTCCGCACTCGGTGCAGGTGAAGGGGCCGCTGGGGATCTGCTTGTGTGTGGCCAGTGCACTCTGGCCCCTCAAGCTCTCATTGCGCTCACGGCACGTGACGAGGGTCTTCTCCAGTGGCTGGGGGGCCAGGCCAAGGTGAGGCTGAGGGTGCCCTTCTGGGCCCCCCTGGCTCCCGCTTGGCTCACTGGTGGATGAGCCCCTCAAACTCCTGCTGGTGTCACCCCCCACTGTCCCCGTGGATCCCAGGGACTCGTCTGGCACAGGGCTCCGGTGCCTCCACTGCTCCCGAGGTGGGTCTGGCACACACGGCGTCTCTCCTCGCTCCAGCCTGCAGATGATCTCGGGCTTGATGGTGACCAAGCCTGCGTGGGGACAGAGAGAAGCACCGTCTGCTGAACTGCTGGGAGGGCAGAGCCGGCCCCAGCACCCCCAGCCCCCACACCTCAGCCCTGAATCCCCCACCCCCACCAGCCCGAGGCCCCCCATCCCCAGCATCCCTTTCCCCAGCTCCCCCATCATCTCACCCGTCGAGGCGAGCATCTCGTAGGTGTCCAGCATCACCTCCCGGTAGAGCTGCCGCTGCCAGCCCGCCAGCTCTGCCCACTCCTCGGGGGAGAAGGAGATGGCCAAAACGCCGCTGGTGTCACCCCCCACTGTCCCTGTGGATCCCAGGGACTCGTCTGGCACAGGGCTCCGGTGCCTCCACCGCTCCCGAGGTGGGTCTGGCACACACGGCGTCTCTCCTCGCTCCAGCCTGCAGATGATCTCGGGCTTGATGGTGACCAAGCCTGCGTGGGGACAGAGAGAAGCTCCGTCTGCTGAACTGCTGGGAGGGCAGAGCCGGCCCCAGCACCCCCAGCCCCAACACCTGAGCCCTGAAACCCCCACCCCCATCAGCCCTGGGCCCTCCAGCCCCAGCACCACCATCCCCCCCACTGCCAGCTCCCCCAACACCCCCAGCTCCCCCAACACCTCTAGCCCCACCAGTCCCAGGCCCTCGAGCCCCAGCGCCCCCCAGCCCCAACCCCCCCAGCCCCACAGCCTCTCACCCGTCGAGGCGAGCATCTCGTAGGTGTCCAGCATCACCTCCCGGTAGAGCTGCCGCTGCCAGCCCGCCAGCTCTGCCCACTCCTCGGGGGAGAAGGAGATGGCCAAAACGCCGCTGGTGTCACCCCCCACTGTCCCCATGGATCCCAGGGACTCGTCAGGCACAGGGCTCCGGTGCCTCCACCGCTCCCGAGGTGGGTCTGGCACACACGGCGTCTCTCCTCGCTCCAGCCTGCAGATGATCTCGGGCTTGATGGTGACCAAGCCTGCGTGGGGACAGAGAGAAGCTCCGTCTGCTGAACTGCTGGGAGGGCAGAGCCGGCCCCAGCACCCCCAGCCCCAACACCCGCAGCCACCTGAGCCCCAGCCCCTCAGCCCCAAAACCCCCAGACCCATCAGCCCCAGGCCCTGCAGCCCCAACACCCCCAGCCCCCCCAGCCCCAGATCTCCAGCCCCCCCAGCCCAACACTCCCAGCCCCAAGATGCCCAACCCCAGCACCTCCAGCCCCCCCCCTCCCCAGCCCCCCCCTCCCCAGCCCCTCAGGCCCCACCAGCCAGAGGCCCCGCAGGCCCCGCCATCCTCAGCCCCGGGGTCCCCGCTCCCTGCCGAGGCCCGGCAGGGCCCTTCTCCCGGCCCGGGGGCTGCGGGGCCTGGGGGCTGCGAGGCCGAGCCTCCAGTGCTCTGGGGCCCGAGACGGAGGTTTGTAAATGGTGGGTGGAACCCCCGCTGTGAGGTGTTGGGAACAACACTAACGACTAAGATGCCGAGAACGACCTGCGGGCCTCGCAGGGAGCGGGGACCCCGGGGCTGAGGATGGCGGGGCCTGCGGGGCCTCTGGCTGGTGGGGCCTGAGGGGCTGGGAATGGGGGCCTGGAGCTGCTGGGGTTGGGCACCTTGGGGCTGGGAGTGTTGGGCTGGGGGGCTGGAGATCTGGGGCTGGGGGGGCTGGGGTGTTGGGGCTGCAGGGCCTGGGGCTGATGGGTCTGGGGGTTTTGGGGCTGAGGGGCTGGGGCTCAGGTGGCTGCGGGTGTTGGGGCTGGGGCTGGGGGTGCTGGGGCCGGCTCTGCCCTCCCAGCAGTTCAGCAGACGGAGCTTCTCTCTGTCCCCACGCAGGCTTGGTCACCATCAAGCCCAAGATCATCTGCAGGCTGGAGCGAGGAGAGACGCCGTGTGTGCCAGACCCACCTCGGGAGCGGTGGAGGCACCGGAGCCAAGAAAAACAAGGAAGGGACAATTGCATTTGGAAAATTAAAAGTGTAACGTGCTGGCAGAAGTCTGGATTTAGATCCACATAACTCTGCGTCCTGTGAGAGTTCCCAAAACATGAGTAAGAACATCTGCTGGTGATCTTCTGTGAGAAATCCTCAAAATGCTTTAAGTAAAGCCGGTTGAGGAGCATATTGGCAAGGAGCAGGTACTCTGATCACACCCTGCAGAGGGGAGGAGAAAAACCATAAAGGAATGCCTCTCAAGTCATTTAAATAAGCACGAATTCACTGTAACAGAGACAGGCCTGGAATTAAACCGTTCGGATACAGCTAAAATTTATATTCCCTGCAGTTTCGGCAGATTTGTGAAAACAACATTACATACACCAAACACAGTAAAAAACCACGCTACACAGGATAGATGGAAACATTTCCCAGTTCCCTCCCCAGCCCGCCCCTCCGTTTTTTTTTTAGTTTTTTAAAAGTGGGTTCACATTAGATGCTGGATCTCTCAGGAAGGGTGAGATGGAATAGGCATTTTCAGTGGAGCCTGCGAGGCCAAGGGTGTCGAGGCCAAGGGTGTCAAGGCTGGGGGTGTTGGGACAGTTAGACCCACTCGGCCTTGCAGGTTCCCCTGAAAACACCCATCCCATCCCATCCCATCCCATCCCATCCCATCCCATCCCATCCCATCCCATCCCATCCCATCCCATCCCATCCTCTTCTTTTCCTGGTGTCAGGAGGATGACAGCAGAGAACCCTGCTGCCCTTGGCTTCTCTTGGAGCCTCCCCTCTTGGCTTCTGGGAAGATAAACCCCAGCCCAGCCAGACCCCGGCCCTTCCCCACCCGTGCCCACATCCCACCCTCTCCCCTCCATCCCCACCGCTTTTCCCGGCTGGGACATCAACCCAGAGACGTCCACTCGGATCTCCTGACCAGAGCCCGGGGCCATCACCTTTCACTCCAGAGAAGGAGACCCCGCTCCTGCCATCACCCTTCGGCACCAACCGGCGGCTCCACTGGTGTTTCTTCAGCCTGTAGGTCTGGTTGCACTCACCACACTCCTAGGGCTTCTTGCTAGTGTGGGTGCGCTGGTGGGTGAGCAGGGATCGCTTCCATCTGAACCGGAGGTCGCAGAGGCCGCAGGCAAAGGGGCGCTCCCCAGTGTGGATGCGCCGGTGCCTGCTCAGGTAGCTCTTGTGGCTGAAGCTCTTGCTGCACTCGGAGCAGGCGAAGGGGCGCTCCCCGCTGTGGCTGCGCTGGTGAACGGTCAGGGCGCGCTTCCAGCTGAAGCTCTTGGCGCAGTCGGTGCAGGAGAAGGGGCGCTCCCCGCTGTGGATCTGCTGGTGCCTGATCAGGGCTCCCTTCTCTCGGAAGCTCTTGGCGCAGTGGTCGCAGGCGAAGGGGCGCTCCCCGCTGTGCACGTGCTGGTGCCTGAGGAGGTTGCCCTTGTGGCTGAAGCTCCTTCTGCACTCGGCGCAGGCGAAGGCGGCGGCACGGCTGGGGATGCGCTGGTGCCTGCTCAGAGAGCTCCTCTGGGTGAAGCTGTGGCCGCGGCTGGTGCAGGCGAAGGCAGGTTCCGCAGCGCGGACGCGCTGGTGAGTGACCAGGTGCCGCTTCTGGCTGAAGCGCTGGTGGCAGAGGCTGCAGGCGAAGGGGCGCTCGCCGCTGCGCACAGGCTGGTGCTTGCTCAGGCTGCTCTTCTGGCTGAAGCTCTTGCCGCAGTCGGTGCAGGAGAAGGGTCGCTCGCCCGGGTGGCTCCGCTCGTGGATGCTCAGCACACTCTGGCTCCTGAAGCTCTTCTTGCACTCGGGGCATGTTGTGGGGCTCTTCTCCAGCGGCTGCGGAGCCGGCGCAGGGTGCAAGTGAGGAGCCTCCTGGCTCCCCCTCAGCTCGCTAGGGGATGAGCCCCCCGAGCTCATGGAGCCCCCCACTCCCTCCGTGGATCCCCGGGACCTGCCTGGCACAGGGCTCCGGTGCCTCCGCTGCTCCCGAGGTGGCTCTGGCTCGCACGGCGTCTCTCCTCGCTCCAGCTTGCAGATGATCTCGGGCTTGACAGGGTCCCAGCCTGCGTGGGACACAGAGAGGAGCTCCCTCTGCCCTGATTCCCAAAATGCCAGCGAGTAGACTCTCCCCAAGACTCGCTTTGGTGCTTTCGAGAGCAAACCCTCCCCGCTTCCACGCAGCTGGAATCTGGAGCTCTGCAGCCAGCTCTCCGCTGACCTTGGGCTGGAGATAGGGGAACGCGGCAAACCGAGACGATTCCCGACGAGGAGACATCTGCTCAGCACAGATCGTACCGAACACAAGACGCCGTTATCATCTCCAAAGAATGCAGGGAGTCTGGAAAAACGCTCTCCGAAAAGAAAACAAGCTATGAGGGGAACATTGTGCCTAACAGTCAAAAAATACAATTCCTTAGATGAAATTCAGCTCTACAGATACAAGAACCACTTAGAAGCAATTGTCTTTAGAAAGAGAATGTCCCTCGGAGAGCGTGTTTTCTCTCTCTGAGAGCAGGTTTTCTTTCAGACGCTTTCTTTCCCAGACATTTTTCATTCTCGGGAGATGGTAACACCTTGTGTTCAGTACGATCTGCGCTGAGCAGACGTCTCCTCTTCTCTGATCACCTCCGCTCGGGGTTTTCTGCTTATCAGAGGCAAGTGGAGACAGAGCTGGAGCCAGCTCCAAAGGAGCAAGAGTTTTGGCTGTTGCAAAGTGTCGTAATAACAGTGATATTAGAGCCTGGAAAGCAAGAGAAGATGCATAAGATATCTGGGAAATTTTAGGCATAGGCATGTTATAAAGACACTCTGGAAACTAAAATTCCGAGAGTCTTTTATCGTGGAAATGAACAAACCAGACGAAGAAATACCCTTTTAAGGAGCTACAAACTGTTTCATCACTGGCCATACCCACAACATGATGGTCTTTGGAAACTTCCGAGGGAGCTGCGGTTCCGTGAGATAGCAGTGAAAGAAAAGAGGGAGCCTCAAGGTTTAAATTTGTTGTTCTTCACTTACAATCTGTTTCTGGAATAAACCCGTAGGAGTCAAGTAGCTGCCTCTCAGAACACCTCCAGTAGCCACAAATCCTGGCAGCCCCCCTATGGGAAAAGAAGATAAATCACTATTAGCTTCCTCGGGGAGCAGAGAGACCACACAGGGAACCGGCTTCTTCTCCCTGAAACGTGGATCATCGGACTGCATGTGGGAAGCGACGCTGATAAGGATCGAGGATCCGGAGAACACGCACACAGATTGAAGTTTAAGGAAGTTCAGACAATCGACTCCATGGCCAGTTCCTGCCCCGTTCCTGGCTGCCCTGGTCCAGGAGAGACCCTCACCCAGCAAACACGGCAGGGTTCAAGGGGCACAAGGGGGATCAAGGCAAACAGCGTGGCCAGCAGGGCCAGGGAGGTTCTTCTCCCTCTGGACTCAGCCCTGGGGAGGCCGCTCCTCGAATCCTGGGGTCAGTTCTGGGTCCCTCACTCCAAGAAAGACCTTGAGGGGCTGGAGAACGTCTGGAGAAGGGAACGGAGCTGGGGAAGGGGCTGGAGAGCAAGGGTTAGGAGGAGCGGCTGAGAGAGCTGGGGGGGTTCAGCCTGGAGAAGAGGAGGCTGAGGGGAGACCTCATGGCTCTCTGCAACTCCCTGAGAGGAGGTTGTGGAGAGGAGGGAGCTGGGCTCTTCTCCCAAGGGACAGGGGACAGGACGAGAGGGAATGGCCTCAAGCTCCACCAGGGGTTGAGTCCCCTTCCCTGGAGGGGCTTAAGGGACAGGTGGATGAGGTGCTGAGGGACACGGGTCAGTGATTGATGGGGATGGTTGGACTCCATGATCCAGCGGGTCTTTTCCAACCTGGTGATTCTGTGATTCATCCCTGAGAAGACCCCGCACAGGCACAAACAGGAAGACTCTGCTCAAACTCATTATAATAAGAATAAGAAAGGTTATGAATATGTACAGGCGTTTAGGGAATATGTAACAGTTCACTGCATAAAGCCGAGACAAGTTGCCACGATGGGCACACACGTTGTTTTGGAGAAATAATTCTCCCGTGCGTCTCAGCACTGAATAAACCCACCTACTTTATAACTTTATAGAGTCTTGATTCCACGTGTCAAGGGGGAGAAACTTCCCTTCCCCTCAAAGGACTCCGATCACCTTGAGGGTTAGACCTGGTTTTTCTGGCTTTGCCACCCCCACCCTCGCCCCACACCCCCTGCTGCTGGCGCCGGGGTCTGAATCAAAGAAACTTAGGCTGAACACTGGAATTGAACCATTAAGGCAGCAGCACTTCATTCAGCGCTGGAGAAGACTCGGGGTTTGTCCTCACAGAGCTTCTGCTGAGCAGTGATTTCACACAGAATTTATACACAGAATTAGGAAAAAAATATTTCCTAATCTAATTCCCATCTCCAGCTTGCAGATGACCTCGGGCTTGACGGTGACCAGGCCTGTGTGGGGCACGGAGAGAAGCACCGTCTGCTGAACCGCTGGGATGGCAGCGCCGGCCCCAGCCCCCCAGTTCCAGCCCCCCCAGCCCCAAAACCCCCATCCCCATCAGCCCTGGGCCCTCCAAGTCCCAACACCCCCATCCCCAGTCCCCCCCTCACCTTTAAACTTTATCAACTGGTAGGATGCGACTGGTACGAAGTAAGAAAAGTCACACCCGACAATCTCAACAAAATTACAAATGCAAGAATTAGACTGATTCTTGCTCTCTCTGATTTTCTGATCTATTACCATAGAAATAGTTCTTAAACATACACAACCCAGGCCAATATATACGAGTACGGACTTGTGATTAGTGTCCGGATGGATCTCAAAGTGACAGCTGGGTCGCTGAACCCCAAACCGGTGGATTCTCTCCTGGATTAATGTTCTGGTTACTCCTCAAGCCTCGGCTGCTCTGGCAGGGAAACCCTCTGGCCAACCTGGAAAGGTAGCGGTTAATACTCACAAATATCAATCCCTCCCCTTCTCTTGGAAGATCTAAAATAATCAATTTGCCATTGTAGTCCTGGCCCGTTGCCTTTCCCGATTCGGCCCATTTCCAGCGTGGGGATTAGTCTGGAGGCAAAGATCATGCTGCCGAGTAATTAGTCTCACACTAATTTATACATTTCTAGCTTTAATTTCTCTAATTATGCATTTCCACAGGGCCCCTGTTCCCCAGTGCCTTTTTCTAGGACGAATAGAGAGCGTGTCCCACCTGGGTCGCCACATTGCTTTGTGGAATCAAACTCTCCAACTCCATTAAGGGTTATAAAGCAGGAATGTGTTTATTCACCAGTGGCTGCGAGGGGGTAAACCTCTCAACTCGCACCCCGTATGGTCTAACAAGCAGATAGAGTGTAAAGACCTCCCTAGCCATAAACGTCTATTACATATTCCTCACTTTCCCCAGTTCTTACTATAATTCGCTTCCAGAAGCTTCTCCCACACTGGCGCAGGCGCGGTGTCTCCTGGTGCTCGCGGTCTGGGGGCTCAGGGCTGAAGTCGCCTTCATCTCCCTCACGAATCATCCCTGAACTCAACCTGCGGCAGGCGCAGTCTCACCCTGGTCGAGCTCCAGAACCGCAGAGCAGGATGCAGTCGGCTTTCTGCTCTTGACCATATTCCAGTTTCCCTGATCAGCGACTGTCTGCGAATGATCTTCTCCCTTATCAACATCCAGCGTCTTCAAAGCCTTTACTAGCAGACAGCCTGCACTTCAGTGACCTAAACCTTCTGAGTTTTTCTAAGTTCTCTCCTATATCCCATGCCCACTCAACACTCCCCAGAGTGGATGTGCTGGTGTCTGACCAGGTGTTGCTTCAGGCTGAAGCTCTTGCCACACTCCCTGCAGGTGAACGGCCGCTCCCCAGTGTGGATGCGCTGGTGGGTGATGAGGCTGCTCTTCCTGCTGAAGCTCTTGCTGCAGTCGGTGCAGGTGAAGGGGCGCTCACCTGTGTGAATGCGCTGGTGTGCGACCAGGCGTTCCTTCACGCTAAAGCTCTTGCCACACTCCCTGCAGGTGAACGGCCGCTCCCCAGTGTGGATGCGCTGGTGCTTGTTCAGGTCACTCTTCTGTGTGAAGCTCTTGCTGCAGTTGGTGCAGGTGAAGGGGCGCTCACCTGTGTGGATGCGCTGGTGTGCGACCAGGTGTTCCTTCAGGCTAAAGCTCTTGCCACACTCCCTGCAGGTGAACGGCCGCTCCGCACTGTGGATGTGCTGGTGCTTGATCAGGTTGCTCTTCCTGCTGAAGCTCTTGCTGCAGTCGGTGCAGGTGAAGGGGCGCTCACCTGTGTGGATGTGCTGGTGTCTGACCAGGTGTTGCTTCAAGCTAAAGCTCTTGCCACACTCCCTGCAGGTGAACGGCCGCTCCCCAGAGTGAATGCGCTGGTGGGTGATCAGGTCACTCTTCTGTGTGAAGCTCTTGCTGCAGTCAGTGCAGGTGAAGGGGCGCTCACCTGTGTGGATGCGCTGGTGGGTGATCAGATTGCTCTTCTGGCTGAAGCTCTTGCCGCAGTCAGTGCAGGCAAAGGGGCGCTCGCCCGTGTGGATGTGCTGGTGTCTGATCAGGTCACCCTTCCGTCTGAAGCTCTTGCTGCACTCGGTGCAGGCAAAGGGGCGATCGCCCGTGTGGATGCGTTGGTGCGCGACCAGTTCAATCTTCTGTCTGAAGCTCTTGCTGCAGTCGGTGCAGGTGAAGGGTCGCTGGCTGGTGTGTATAAGCTGGTGGCTGATCAGGCTGCTCTTCTGGCGGAAGCTCTTTCCGCACTCGGTGCAGGTGAAGGGGCCGCTGGGGATCTGCTTGTGTGTGGCCAGTGCACTCTGGCCCCTCAAGCTCTCATTGCGCTCACGGCACGTGACGAGGGTCTTCTCCAGCGGCTGGGGGGCCAGGCCAAGGTGAGGCTGAGGGTGCCCTTCTGGGCCCCCCTGGCTCCCGCTTGGCTCACTGGTGGATGAACCCCTCAAACTCCTGCTGGTGTCACCCCCCACTGTCCCCGTGGATCCCAGGGACTCGTCTGGCACAGGGCTCCGGTGCCTCCACTGCTCCCGAGGTGGGTCTGGCACACACGGCGTCTCTCCTCGCTCCAGCCTGCAGATGATCTCGGGCTTGATGGTGACCAAGCCTGCGTGGGGACAGAGAGAAGCTCCGTCTGCTGAACTGCTGGGAGGGCAGAGCCGGCACCAGCACCCCCAGCCCCAACACCTCAGCCCCAAAACCCCCACCCCCATCAGCCCTGGGCCCTCCAGCCCCAGCACCACCATCCCCCCCACTGCCAGCTCCCCCAACACCCCCAGCTCCCCCAACACCTCTAGCCCCACCAGTCCCAGGCCCTCGAGCCCCAGCGCCCCCCAGCCCCAACCCCCCCAGCCCCACAGCCTCTCACCTGTCGAGGCGAGCATCTCGTAGGTGTCCAGCATCACCTCCCGGTAGAGCTGCCGCTGCCAGCCCGCCAGCTCTGCCCACTCCTCGGGGGAGAAGGAGATGGCCAAAACGCCGCTGGTGTCACCCCCCACTGTCCCCATGGATCCCAGGGACTCGTCTGGCACAGGGCTCCGGTGCCTCCACCGCTCCCGAGGTGGGTCTGGCACACACGGCGTCTCTCCTCGCTCCAGCCTGCAGATGATCTCGGGCTTGATGGTGACCAAGCCTGCGTGGGGACAGAGAGAAGCACCATGTAAGGGTCCAGAATTTAAAGGATGAGAAGGGCACGGCAAGCGGGTACAGAAACAAGGTCCAAAATTTATTTTCTTGCACAATTGGTTAAAAAACCAGACTGGCCGGCCAGGGCCGCCCCACACTGGAGAGCGTCCCCGGTTGTATCCGTGAGGTTACATTTATACTAAAGGCGGTAACGCCTTTAGTATAAAATACAAAATTTTTAGTTGCAAGCTCATTGGTTACTCTAGGGGTATATTTAATATCTACAGGTCATGTTACATGCTGATAGGTTCTACGCTGTCTCTACCTGACCGTTTGCATATGTTGCAATTTCTTATCTGTACATTGTTTTCGTTCCAGGACGTCGTCTCATGTTCTGAGATGCGTGCCTTACACAAACAGTTTCTAGTACCCCCATTTGTCTCTATTTGTCTCCTCGTTATTTTTTAAGTAGCTTAGCCCAGCCTTTCTCAGGTCTTGTCATGACGGCCTCCACACACCGTCTGCTGAACTGCTGGGATGGCAGCGCCGGCCCCAGCACCCCCAGTTCCAGCAGCCCCAGCCCAAACACCCCCAGCCCCCCCAGTTCCAGCAGCCCCAGCCCAAATACCCCCAGCACCCCCAGTTCCAGCAGCCCCAGCCCAAACACCCCCAGCCCCCCCAGTTCCTGCAGCCCCAGCCCAAACACCCCCAGCCCCCCCAGTTCCAGCAGCCCCAGCCCAAACACCCCCAGCCCAAACACCCTCAGCCCCCCCAGCCCCAACCCCTCAGGCCCAAAACCCCCAGCCCCATCAGCCCTGGGCCCTGCAGCCCCAGCACCATCAGCCCCCCCAGCCCCAGCCCCCCCAGCCCCAGCATCCCCAACACCCCCAGCCCCAAGATGCCAAACCCCAACACCTCCAGCCCCCCCAGCCCAAACATCTCAGCCCCAACACCTCAGGCCTGACTTCCCCAGCTCCATCAGGCCTGGGCCCTACAGTCCCAACAGCCCCAGGCCCCCCAGCCCCCCCAGCCTCCTCAGGCCCAGCACCCCCAGTTCCAGAACCCCCAGCCCCAGCCCCTCAGCCCTGAAACCCCCAGCCCCATCAGCTCTGGGCCCAGCCCCCCCTGTTCCAGAACCTCCATCCCCTACACCCCCAGCCCAACCCCCCAGCCCCAACCCCTCAGGCCCCCCCAGGCCCAGCAGCCCTGGGCCCAGCACCCCCGGCCCCCCCAGCCCCAGCCCCCCCAGCCCCCCCTCCACCCCGAGCCCCAACCCCTCAGGCCCCCTCAGTCCCCCCAGCCCCAACCCCTCAGGCCCCCCCAGCCCCCCCTCCACCCCCAGCCCCAACCCCTCAGGCCCCCCCGGCCCCCCCGGCCCCCCAGCCCGTCGCTGACCGAGGCCGGCGAGCAGCCCGTAGGCGTCCAGCGTCCCGTCCCGGTGGAGCCGCCGCCGCCCCCGCCGCCCAGTCCCGATCGCCGCCTCCTCGACCGGCGCCGCCCTCCGCAGCGGCAGCGCGGCCGGAGCCTCGCCCCCCGCCGCCCCCCGTGCCCGCAGCTCCCCCCGCGGGGCCCCGGGAGCCGCTTCCGCCGCCGAGGCCGGGGGTCCCCGAGCTGCCGAGCGGCGGAGGCTCCGGCCTCGCAGCCCCCAGGCCCCGCAGCCCCCGGGCCGGGAGAAGGGCCCTGCCGGGCCTCGCAGGGAGCGGGGACCCCGGGGCTGAGGATGGCGGGGCCTGCGGGGCCTCTGGCTGGTGGGGCCTGAGGGGCTGGGGAGGGGGGGGCTGGGGGGGCTGGGGAGGGGGGGGCTGGGGGGGCTGGGAATGGGGGCCTGGAGGTGCTGGGGTTGGGCATCTTGGGGCTGGGAGTGTTGGGCTGGGGGGGCTGGAGATCTGGGGCTGAGGGGGCTGAGGGTGTTGGGGCTGCAGGGCCTGGGGCTGATGGGGCTGGGGGTTTTGGGGCTGAGGGGCTGGGGCTCAGGTGGCTGCGGGTGTTGGGGCTGGGGGTGCTGGGGCCGGCTCTGCCCTCCCAGCAGTTCAGCAGACGGAGCTTCTCTCTGTCCCCATGCAGGCTTGGTCACCATCAAGCCCGAGATCATCTGCAGGCTGGAGCGAGGAGAGACGCCGTGTGTGCCAGACCCACCTCGGGAGCGGTGGAGGCACCGGAGCCCTGTGCCAGACGAGTCCCTGGGATCCACGGGGACAGTGGGGGGTGACACCAGCAGGAGTTTGAGGGGCTCATCCACCAGTGAGCCAAGCGGGAGCCAGGGGGGCCCAGAAGGGCACCCTCAGCCTCACCTTGGCCTGGCCCCCCAGCCGCTGGAGAAGACCCTCGTCACGTGCCGTGAGCGCAATGAGAGCTTGAGGGGCCAGAGTGCACTGGCCACACACAAGCAGATCCCCAGCGGCCCCTTCACCTGCACCGAGTGCGGAAAGAGCTTCCGCCGGAAGGGCCACCTGATCAGCCACCAGCGTGTCCACACCAGCCAGCGACCCTTCACCTGCACCGAGTGCAGCAAGAGCTTCAGACAGAAGATTGAACTGGTCGCGCACCAACGCATCCACACGGGTGGTCGCCCCTTTGCCTGCACCGAGTGCAGCAAGAGCTTCAGCCAGAAGAGCAACCTGATCACCCACCGGCGCATCCACTCTGGGGAGCGGCCGTTCAGCTGCAGGGAGTGTGGCAAGAGCTTCAGCAGGAAGAAGAACCTCATCACCCACCAGCGCATCCACACTGGGGAGCAGCCGTTCACCTGCAGGGAGTGTGGCAAGAGCTTTACCTTGAAGCAACACCTGGTTGCACACCAGCGCATCCACACAGGTGAGCTCCCCTTCACCTGCACCGACTGCGGCAAGAGCTTCACACAGAAGAGTGACCTGGTCGCACACCAGCGCATCCACTCTGGGGAGTGTTGAGTGGGCACGGGATATAGGAGAGAACTTAGAAAAACTCAGAAGGTTTAGGTCACTGAAGTGCAGGCTGTCTGCTAGTAAAGGCTTTGAAGACGCTGGATGTTGATAAGGGAGAAGATCATTCGCAGACAGTCGCTGATCAGGGAAACTGGAATATGGTCAAGAGCAGAAAGCCGACTGCATCCTGCTCTGCGGTTCTGGAGCTCGACCAGGGTGAGACTGCGCCTGCCGCAGGTTGAGTTCAGGGATGATTCGTGAGGGAGATGAAGGCGACTTCAGCCCTGAGCCCCCAGACCGCGAGCACCAGGAGACACCGCGCCTGCGCCAGTGTGGGAGAAGCTTCTGGAACCGAATTATAGTAAGAACTGGGGAAAGTGAGGAATATGTAATAGACGTTTATGGCTAGGGAGGTCTTTACACTCTATCTGCTTGTTAGACCATACGGGGTGCGAGTTGAGAGGTTTACCCCCTCGCAGCCACTGGTGAATAAACACATTCCTGCTTTATAACCCTTAATGGAGTTGGAGAGTTTGATTCCACAAAGCAATGTGGCGACCCAGGTGGGACACGCTCTCTATCCGGCTGCAGGGCCAGTGGGGAGTGGGACATTGTCGGTGCTGCCGGACTATTTCTCCGGAGAATCTCCCATCCCCACGCGATCGCTGCGGGGAGAGAGGACAAGGTATGTGACTTGGGGTACGGATACCTGCAGGGAGGTAGGGGGTGAGTCTGTAAGTCGTGTATGGGACACGCGAAGACGAGGAGCTGGATTGCTCGCCCCTGGGAGTTGGAAAGAGAGGATGAGTCTAGGTCATGCGTGGGACGCCAGACGGGATGACGAGGAGCTAGATTGCTCGGCCGTGGAATTGTTGGGCCCAACGGGACACGTAGTGAGGTGAGCGGGGGGGGTTCCTATAGCTCCGCAAGACCTCGTAAGGCGTCTGGGGCTGGGGGTAGCTCTCCTTGTGTTCTACGTGCTGTATGTGCCCGGCACCGTGTGTGGTTTGGTTCCAGGACATCGGAAATTGTGGATCCAATTGGACTGGTCGTAGCTAACGCTGTGTGAGTTGGGCTGGCCCTGGAGCCAACGGCTCCGTGTGTTTGAGACGCAGCATCACTGCGAAGCGAGGGAGGAGTTCTGGTTGTTGTGTGTTGTTAATTTGTTTGATGTATGAGAGAGAGCTGGAGTTTGGCAGGAATTTAAAACTTTAGGTACCTGTGGGGAGAGAAGCGAACACGCCAGGTGGGCTGGAGCTGCCGACCTGCAGGTAGAGCCAGGCAGGACACCTGCTCACTCTGAAAAGCAGCCACAGACAAAGCGCTTGAAGCTTCAAATGTTTATAAAACTTACAAATTAGGTTTGAAAATGTCTAGCCTATAGGAAAAGAGGAAAAACCCAAACCCATGGGTGCCCCCCCTTCTGCTCCTTTGCTGAGTCCGCGGGAGTTAAACATCTTATCTCCGAGACGGTGGGTTGAACATTGAGATAGTGAATGAACAATTCTATTCGCATCGGAATAATGAGCAAACCAGCTGTTGTTGGGATTCCTAAACAGGCTTTATTACAAGATGGGAGAAAAGACCCTTAAGATTTTAAGAGTGCCAGCTATTGATTTATCCAGAATTTGTTGCGTGATTATTTCTGCGGCCAGTTTTATTGTGTGTGATTGGGGAACAAGGGAAATAGCAAGGATCAGAAAATTATAGAGAGCAAGAATCAGTCTAATTCTTGCATTTGTAATTTTGTTGAGGTTGTCGGGTGTGACTTTTCTTACTTCGTACCAGCCGCATCCCACCAGTTGATAAAGTCTAATTCACACATTATTGCCTGCACCTATTGGAATGAATCTTATATTGGTGAAACCATTAATGAAACATCAGGATTTGCGGAAAATCTTGGGACGAGGTCCGAGGAAGCGCGAGAAAGACCCTGAAAACTGTCCCCCAGGACGTGGAGGAAATGAAGAGGGTCCTGAGAAGGGTAAGAGAAGATGCGGACTTGGCTCCAGCACCAGCTCAGGGGCCTCTGGGGGGACACCAGGAGGTTCTTCTCCCGCTCGCTGGGCTCCTGGTGGCTCGGAGGGGACGGTTCTGCCTCTGCTGGCCTCCAGGGCCCCACCAGTCCCTCCCAGTGCCGCCCAGTCCATCCTTGGACACTCCCAGTGCCTCCCTCCATCCTTGAGACGCTCCCAGTCCCTCCTCTTTCCCTCCCAGTCCCCCTTGAGACCCTCCCAGTGCCTCCCACTCCCCCTGAGATGCTCCCAGTCCCTCTCCAGTGCCCCCCAGTCTCTCACCAGTCCTTCCCAGTACCCTTTCAGACCATCCCATTCCCTCTTCAGACACTCCCACTCCCTCCAGTCCTTCCCAGTCCCCTACGAGACCTTCCCAGTCCCTCCCAGTCCCCCCTTGAGACCCTCCCAGTGCCTCCCCAGTCCCTCCCAGTTCCCTTTTAGACTCTCCAGTTGCTCCCAGTCCCCCCTGAGACCCTCCCAGTCCCTTCCCAGTCCTTCCCAGTCCCCCTCGAGACACCCCCCACCCCGCCCCAGTTACCCCAGTGTCCGACACAGGGGCTGTTCCCACATGTTTATTGAGACTGGGAGAGGGTTCTGGAGCACTGGGAGCACTGGGAGGGCGGCTGGGCCTGGGGGTGCTGCTCAGCGCCGGGAGAAATCGCCGCCTGCAGGAGGGACCGGGGGGGGGGGTGTTCAGGGGCTGCAGGAGGGAGGGGGGGCTGCAGGGGCTGCAGGGGCTGCAGGTAGGGGCTGCAAGGGCTGCAAGGGCTGCAGGTAGGGGCTGCAGGAGCTGCAGGGGCTGCAAAGGCTGCAGGTAGGGGCTGCAGGGGCTGCAAGGGCTGCAGGTAGGGGCTGCAGGGGCTGCATGCAGTGAGGCAGGGGCTGCAGGAGCTGCAGGGTCTGCATGCAGTGAGGCAGGGGGTGCAGGGGGTGCAGGTAGTGGGGTAGGGGCTACAGGAGCTGCAGGGGCTGCATGCAGTGAGGCAGGGGCTGCAGGAGCTGCAGGGTCTGCATGCAGTGAGGCAGGGGGTGCAGGGGTTGCATGCAGTGTTGTAGGGGCTACAGGAGCTGCAGAGGCTGCATGTAGTGAGGCAGGGGGTGCAGGGGGTGCAGGCAGTGGGGTAGGGGTTGTAGGAGCTGCAGAGGCTGCATGCAGTGAGGCAGGGGGTGCAGGGGGTGCAGGCAGTGGGGTAGGGGCTGTAGGAGCTGCAGGGGCTGCACGCAGTGAGGCAGGGGGTGCAGGCAGTGGGGTGGGGGCTGCAGGAGCTGCAGGGGCTGCATGCAGCGTT
Source organism: Phaenicophaeus curvirostris (assembly GCF_032191515.1). Lineage (NCBI taxonomy): Eukaryota > Metazoa > Chordata > Aves > Cuculiformes > Cuculidae > Phaenicophaeus > Phaenicophaeus curvirostris. Next base: position 48,400 of record NW_027206902.1, on the reverse strand, counting down.
GTAGGGGCTACAGGAGCTGCAGGGTCTGCATGCAGTGAGGCAGGGGCTGCAGGGGGTGCAGGCAGTGGTGTAGGGGCTGCAGGGTCTGCATGCAGTGAGGCAGGGGGTGCAGGCAGTGGGGTAGGGGCTGTAGGAGCTGCAGGGGCTGTAGGCAGTGAGGCAGGGGGTGCAGGCAGTGGGGTGGGGGCTGTAGGAGCTGCAGGGGCTGCAGGCAGTGAGGCAGGGGGTGCAGGCAGTGGGGTGGGGGCTGTAGGAGCTGCAGGGGCTGCAGGCAGTGAGGCAGGGGGTGCAGGGGGTGCAGGCAGTGGGGTGGGGGCTGCAGGAGCTGCAGGGGCTGCATGCAGTGAGGCAGGGGCTGCAGGGGGTGCATGCAGTGAGGCAGGGGGTGCAGGCAGTGGGGTGGGGGCTGTAGGAGCTGCAGGGGCTGCGGGCAGCAGCCCAGGCCGTGGGGCAGCAGCAGGAGCTGCAGGCAGGGGTTCATGCCGCTGGCGATGCCGCAGCGGCGCAGGGGCCGGGACGCTGCACGCACTCACCCTGGCAGCTGCTGCACTGGCAGCTGTGGATGACGGGCAGCAGCACGCGCTCGACGCGGCCGTCGGGGCAGGGCAGCTGCAGCTCCCGCACGGGCTGCTCGGGGTCCAGGCGGTAACTGCAGCACTCGCAGACGCTCTGCAGGTACGGCTCCTGCGGGACGCACGCACGCATGGGGCGCAACCCCTGCAGCTGCTGCAACCGCAGCCGCTGCGCTGAGCATGCACGGGAGCTGCAGGGCAGTGACGCCGGCCCCGCGCCTGCACCTGCAGCTACGACTGCTGCACGGTCATAGAATCACAGAGTGACCGGAGACCCACGGGATCATGGAGTCCAACCATCCCCATCACTCACTGACCCGTGTCCCTCAGCTCCTTGGCCACCCAGCCCTTAAACCCCTCCAGGGAAGGGGACTCAACCCCCTCCCTGGGCAGCCTCCAACAGGGACCAATCACCCTTTCCAGGAAAATTTTTTTCCTGATGTCCAGCCTGGTGGAGCTTGAGGCCATTGCCTCTCGTCCTGTCCCCTGGCCCTTGGGAGAAGAGCCCAGCTCCCTCCTCTCCACAACCTCCTCTCAGGGAGTTGCAGAGAGCAATGAGGTCTCCCCTCAGCCTCCTCTTCTCCAGGTGGAACCACCCAAGGTCCCTCAGACTTGTTCTCCAGCCCCTTCCCCAGCTCTTCTCTGCACTCGCTCCAGAGTCTCAACATCCTTCTGGTGGGGAGGGCCCAGCACTGACCCCAGGATTCGAGGTTGGGTCTCACCAGAGGGAGAAGAACCTCCCTGGCCCTGCTGGCCACGCCGGCTCTGCTCCAAGCCAAGATGCCCTTGGCCTTCTTGGCCCCCTGGGCCCCTGCTGGCTCCTGTCCAACCAACCCCCCCAGGTCCTTCTCCTCCAGGCCCTTTCCAGCCAGCCTTCTCCTAGGCTGGAGCTGCCCAGGGTTGTTGGGACCCAAGTGCAGGATCCAGGATTTGGCCTCGTTCACCCTCATCCCGTTGGTCTCCGGCTGCTCAGAGCAGCGACGCAGCCCCTGCTGCCCCTGCCTCCCCCTCTGCCTGCAGCTCCTGCACTGGCAGCAGCACAGGGAGCAAACCCCAAGGCTGCAGCTGCAGCCCCTCTGCCGTTGCGGCTGCAGCATGAGGCGTGCGCTGCAGGGAGCGATGCAGCCCCTGGTGCAGCCGCAGCCCCCGGTGCAGCCGCCGCAGCCCCCGATGCAGCCGCAGCCCCCGATGCAGCCACCACAGCCCCCGATGCAGCCGCAGCCCCCGGTGCAGCCGCAGCCGCAGCCCCCGGTGCAGCCGCAGCCCCCGATGCAGCCGCAGCCCCCGGTGCAGCCGCCGCAGCCCCCGATGCAGCCGCAGCCGCAGCCCCTGATGCAGCCGCAGCCCCTGGTGCAGCCGCAGCCCCTGGTGCAGCCGCAGCCGCAGCTCTGACCTCGGCGCTGACGAGGGTGCGGGAGGCGCAGTGCCCGGCGCAGAAGGCGACCTCGACGCTGCGGGCGCTGCAGCCGCCGCGGGAGATCGTGCGCAGCTCCTGCAGCCGGCGGCACCCGGGGGGGGCTGCGGGGACAACAGGGGCCACCAGTGCCCCCCAGTTCCTCCCAGTGCCTCCCAGAGCCCCCCACTGCTCCCAGTGCTTCCCAATGCTCTCCAGTTCCTCCCAGTGCCTCCACTACCCCTAGTGCCTCCCAGTACTCCCCAGTGTCCCCTCGGTGCCTCCCAGTGCCCCCCAGTGCTTCCCAATGCTCTCCAGTCCCCCCCAGTGCCTCCACTACCCCTTGTGCCTCCCAGTACTCCCCAGTGTCCCCCCAGTGCCTCCCAGTGCCCCTCAGTCACTCCCAGAGCCCCCCAGTGCTTCCCAATGCTCTCCAGTCCCTCCCAGTGCCTCCACTGTCCCTAGTGCCTCCCAGTACTCCCCAGTGCCCCCCTCAGTGCCTCCCAGTGCCCCCCAAGTCCCTCTCAGTGCCCCCAGTGCTCCCAGTGTCAATCAGCATCCCCAGTGCCTCCCAGTGCTCCCCAGTGCCACCAGTACCTCCCAGTGCCCCCAGTGCTACCCTGTGCCCTCCGGTGCCCTCCCAGTTCCCCACAGTACTCCCAGTGCCCCCAGTGCCCTCCCAGTGCCCTCCCAGTTCCCCCCAGTCCCTCCCAGTGCCCCCAGTTCCCCTCACCCAGGCTCGGCTCTCGGCACACGGGGCAGCAGCCGCTCGGGTCCTGCACCTTCACCAGGCCCTGAATGGGGGGGCCCCACAGCTGCCCCATGGCTGCCCCCCCACCCAGGAGAGACCCCCTCGTGTGCCCCACAAGTGCCCCCTCCCCATAGAGACCCCCACAAGTGCCCCACAAGTGCCCCCCCACCCAGGAGAGACCCCCTTGCGTGCCCCACAAGTGCCCCCTCCCCATAGGGGGACCCCAATGTGTGCCCCACAAGTGCCCCCTCCCCATAGAGACCCCATGGCTGCCCCACAAGTGCCCCCCCCACCCAGGAGAGACCCCCACATGTGCCCCACAAGTGCCCCCTCCCCATAGAGACCCCCACAAGTGCCCCCCCACCCAGGAGAGACCCCCACGTGCCCCACAAGTGCCCCCTCCCCATAGGAGACCCCCACAAGTGCCCCCCCCCCAGGAGAGACCCCCACATGTGCCCCACAAGTGCCCCATCCCCATAGAGACCCCACAGCCGCCCCCCCCCCCATAGGAGACCCCCCGCTACCCGGGGGCAGTGCAGGGGGGCGCAGCGGGGGGCGCAGGCCGCGGTCCCATTGCTGCAGCGGCAAAACTCGCAGCCCTCCTGCCACTCGCTGCCAGCCTGGGGGCACCAGTCACACCAGTCACACCAGTCACACCAGTAACACCCCCCCCAGACACCCCTAGTGCGCCCAGTGCCCCGCAGCGCTCCCAGTCACCCCCAGTGCTCCCAGCCCCTCCAGTTCCCCATCCCCCCAGTGACCCCAGTGCTCCCAGTCCCCCCAGTGCCTCCCAGTCACCCCCAGTGCTCCCAGTCCCTCCCAGTCCCTCCAGTGCCCCCCAAGTGCCTCCAGTACCTTCCAGTGTTCCCAGTGCCTCCCACTCACCCCCAAAACCCCCCAAGTGCCTCCAGTTCTCCCCAGTGCTCCCAGTCCCCCCAGTGCCTCAGTCACCCCCAGTGCTCCCAGTCCCTCCCAGTGCCCTCCAAGTGCCTCCAGTGCTCCCCAGTGCTCCCAGTCCCCCATCTCCCCAGTGACCCCAGTGCTCCCAGTCCCCCCAGTGCCCTCAGTGCCTCCCAGCCCCTCCCAGTGCTCCCAGTCCCTCCCAGTGCCCTCAACGCCTCCCAGTCCCTCCAGTCCCCCCATCTCCCCAGTGACCCCAGTGCCTCCCAGTCCCCCCAGTGCCCTCAGTGCCTCCCAGCCCCTCCCAGTGCTTCCAGTCCCTCCCAGTCTCCCCGGTGCCTCCCAGTGCTCCCAGTGCCCCCAGTTCCCTCCATGGCCCCAGTGCCTCCTAGTACTCCCAGTCCCTCCCAGTGCCCCCCAAGTCCCTCCAGTGCTCCCCAGTGCTCCCAGTCCCCCCAGTTCCCCCAACCCCCTGTGACCCCAGTGTTCCCAGTGCCCCCCAAGTGCCTCCAGTCCTCCCTAGTGCCCCCAGTGCCCCCCAGTCACCCCCAGTGCTTCCCAGTGCCTCCCAGTCACCCCCAATGCCCCCCACGTCCCTCCAGTGCTCCCAGTCCCCCCAGTTCCCCCATGACCCCAGTGCCCCCCAGTGCTCCCGGTCCCTCCATTGCCCCCAGTGCCTCCCAGTCCCTCCCAGTGCCCCCTAAGTCCCTCCAGTGCTCCCAGTACCCCAGTTCCCCCACAACCCCAGTGACCCCAGTGCCCCCCAGTGCTCCCAGTCACTCACAGTGCCCCCCAGTGCTCCCAGTCACACTCACAGTGCCCCCCAGTCACCTCCAGTGCTCCCAGTCACTCACAGTGCCCCCCAGTCACCCCCAGTGCTTCCCAGTGCCTCCCAGTGCCCCCCAGTGCTCCCAGTCACACTCACAGTGCCCCCCAGTCACCCCCAGTGCTTCCCAGTGCCTCCCAGTCACCCCCAGTGCCTCCCAGTCACCCCCAGTGCTTCCCAGTGCTCCCGGTCCCCCCATTGCCCCCAGTGCCTCCCAGTCCCTCCCAGTGCCCCCAGTTCCCGGCCGTGGCGCTCACCGGGCGGTGTGTCCCGCGGTGCCAACACTCGCACTGGGCGGCAGGGACGCAGCGGCCGCGGTGGCTGCGGTAGCGCCCGGGCCGGCAGGCGCAGCGAGGGGCCACCGACCCGCTGCAGTTGGCCACCGGCCCCTCCACCTCCCGGCAGCTCCGCTCGCAGCCGCCCGGCGGCACCGCGGCCGCCCACACCTCGCCCTCGGGGCAGGCTGGGGGCACCCCCGCACGGTGGGACGCCACCCCACCTCCAGCTGGCCCAACAGCCCTCCACCCCACCATCCAACCAGCCCTCCACCCCACCATCCAACCATCCCTCCATCCCACCATCCCTCCATCCCTCCATCCCTCCATCCCTCCATCCCTCCATCCAACCATCCCTCCATCCCATCATCCAACCATCATCCAACCTTCCAACTTTCCAACTATCCAACCTTCCAACCATCCCACAACTCAACCATCCAACCTTCCAACTATCCAACCTTCCAACCTTCCAAACATCCCACAACTCAACCATCCAACCTTCCAACTATCCAACCTTCCAACTATCCAACCTTCCAACAATCCAACCTTCCAACAATCCAACCTTCCAACCATCCCACAACTCACCCATCCCGCCTTCCAACCATCCAACCTTCCAACCATCCCACAACTCAACCATCCAACCTTCCAACCATCCCACAACTCAACCATCCAACCTTCCAACCATCCCACAACTCAACCATCCCACCTTCTAACCATCCCACCTTCCAACTATCCAACCTTCCAACCATCCCACAATTCAACCATCCAACCATCCCTCCAACCATCCCACCATCCCTTCACCAACCATCCCACCATCCCTTCATCAAACCATCCCACCACCTAACCATCCCACCACCCAACCATCCCATCATCCCTCTATCCCACCATCCCATCATCAAACTGTCCCATCATCCAACCATCCAACCATCCAACTATCCAACCATCCCATCATCCAAACATCCCACCAACCAACCATCCCATCACCCCTCTACTCAACCACCCCATCTTTCAACTGTCCAACCATCCCTCCATCCAACTGTCCCATCATCCCACCATCCCACCACCCCTCCACCCAACCTTTCCACCACTCAACCATCCCATCATCCAACTGGGATGACTTGGGTGGCTACCAGGGACCCCTTTGGTGGCCGTGCCCCACATTGGGCTTCACAGTTCTGGTGGCCACCAGGGACCTGTCTGGTGGCCACCAGGGACCACCTTGATGGCCATGTCCCATGCTTGGGGTCCACAGTCCTGGTGGCCACCAGGGACCCCTTTGGTGGCCCCCGGGGTCCCTGTGGTGGCCGCTGGGTGTCCATGGGCACTCACGGTGGCAGGGGACGTGGTGGCACTGGACGCCCTCGGGGGTGCAGGTGCTGCGGGGACATGAGGGGCTGAGGTGGCCGCGTGTCCCCGGGTGTCCCCGTGTCCCCATCCCGCACTGACCAGCGCTGGCAGGGGCCCTGGGGCCACCACTCGCCCAGGGCTCGCTCGGTGCCGCCGTGGGGACACGAGGGGGGACACGGCGCGAGGACACAGGACAGAGCCTGGTCCTGAGTCTCGTTGCACGAGGCCTCACCCAGCTGAGACCTGAGGGGACAAGGTGGCACATGGGGCCAGGGACACCAGGGACACCGGTGACACCAGTGTCCCCAGTGACACCAGTGACACCAGTGACACCAGTGCCCCCGGTTCCCCCAGTGTCCCCAGTGCCACCCATGTCCCCAGTGGCATCCATGTCCCCAGTGACACCAGTGCCCCGGTGACCCCCATGTACCCAGTGACACCAGTGTCCCCAGTGTCACCAGAGACACCAGAGACACCTGTGTCCCCTGTGCCACCAGTGTCCCCAGTTTCCCCAGTGCCCCAGTGACACCGATGTCCCCAGTGCCCCAGAGCACCTCAGCGTCCCCAGTGCCATCCATGTCCCCAGTGACACCAGTGACACTTGTGTCCCCTGCATCCCCTGTGCCACCAGTGTCCCCAGTTCCTCCAGTGTCCCCAATGCCACCTGTGTCCCTGGTGTCCCCAGATGCTCTCCATGTCCCCAGTGCTCCCTGTACCACCAGTTCTCCCAGTGTCCCCAGTGACACCAGTGTCCCTAGTGATCCTTGTGTCCCCAGTGCCACTCATGTCCCCAGTGTCCTCTGTGTCCCCAATTCCCCCAGTGACACCAGTGCCCCCAGTGCTACCAGTGTCCCTAGTGATGCCCATGCCCCAGTGTCCCCAATATCCCCAAAGCACCCCAGTGTCCCAAGTGCCCCCAGAGTCCCCAGTGCCTCCTGTGTCCCCAGTATCTCCAGTGTCCCCAGATGCTCTCTGTGTCCCCAGTGCTCCCAGTGGTCTCTGTGTCCCCAGTGCCACCAGTGCCTCTCAGTTCTCCCATTGACCACAGTGTTCCCAGTGCCACTCGTGTCCCCAGTGTCTCCAGTGCCACCAGTGTCCCCAGTATCCCTAGTGTCCCCAGTGCTACTTGTGTCCCCAGTGCCTCCAGTATCCCTAGTGTCCTCAGTGTCCCCAGTGGCACCTGTGTCCCCAGTTCCCCCGGAGTCCCCCAGTGCCCCCAGTATTCCTGGTACCCCCAGTGTCCCAAGTGTCCCCATTGCCCCCCAGTGTCCCCAGTGCCGCTCAGTGCTCCCATTGCCTCTGAGTGTCCCCAATGCCATCCATGTCCCCAGTGTCCCCAGTGCCACTTGTGTCCCCAGTGTCCCCAGTGCCACTTGTGTCCCCAGTGCCACCCGTGTCCCCAGTGTCCCCAGTTCCACTTGTGTCCCCAGTGGCACCCATGTCCCCAGTGTCCCCAGTTCCATTTGTGTCCCCAGTGTCCCCAGTGCCACCCATGTCCCCAGTGTCCCCAGTGCCACTTGTGTCCCCAGTGCCACCTGTGTCCCCATTGTCCCCAGTTCCACTTGTGTCCCCAGTGCCACCCATGTCCCCAGTATCCCCAGTAACCCCAATGCCACTCACGACCCCAGTGTCCCCAGTGCCACTTGTGTCCCCAGAGCCACCCGTGTCCCCAGTGCCTCCAGTGTCCCTAGTGCTGTTTATCCCCAGTACCACCAACATCCCCAGTGCCTCCCTACGTCCCCAGTGCCACCAGTCCCCCCCGTCCCCCACCTGTATCGGTGCCTGTTGCCGCTGCCGCAGGTGACGCTGCAGGGTCCCCACTGTCCCCAGGAGCTCCAGGCGCAGGGCCGGGGGCGGCAGGCGCTGCGGTCGCATCGCAGCAGCCCGGCCTGGCAGCGGCACTGGGCGCAGCCCTGGCGGTGCCAGCTGCCCGGCTCCCAGCTGCCGCCCCGCGCGTCCCGGCACTCGCACTGCCCGGGCGGCACGCACGCCCCGTCCTGCTGCAGCGTCCCTGGGCACCGACACGCGCCAGGGTCACGGCGGAGCGGAGTCTCCGGTGGGAAAGGACCCACCGGGTCATGGAGTCCAACCATCCCCATCAACCACTGACCCGTGTCCCTCAGCACCTCGGCCACCCGGCCCTTAAACCCCTCCAGGGAAGGGGACTCAACCCCCTCCCTGGGCAGCCTCCGACAGGGACCAAGCACCCTTTCCAGGAAGAAATTCTTCCTAATGTCCAATCTGAACCTGCCCTGGTGCAACTTGAGGTCATCTCCTCTTGTCCCATGCCTTGTCCCTTGGGAGAAGAGCCCAGCTCCCTCCTCTCCACAACCTCCTCTCCAGGAGCTGCAGAGAGCAATGAGGTCTCCCCTCAGCCTCCTCTTCTCCAGGTGGAACCACCCCAGGTCCCTCATCTACTCCTCCTAACCCTTGTTCTCCAGCCCCTCCCCAGCTCCGTTCCCTTCTCCAGACGTTCTCCAGCCCCTCAAGGTCTTTCTTGGAGTGAGGGGCCCAGAACTGACCCCAGGATTCGAGGTTGGGTCTCACCAGAGGGAGAAGAACCTCCCTGGCCCTGCTGGCCACGCCGGCTCTGCTCCAAGCCAAGATGCCCTTGGCCTTCTTGGCCCCCTGGGCCCCTGCTGGCTCCTGTCCAACCAACCCCCCCAGGTCCTTCTCCTCCAGGCCCTTTCCAGCCAGGCTTCTCCTAGGCTGGAGCTGCCCAGGGTTCTTGTGCCCCAAGTTCCTGGTGGAACCTCAGCCCGTTGGTCTCAGCCCATGGATCCAGCCCGTTCAGGTCCCTTTGGAGCCTCCTGACCCTCCAGCAGATCCAGCTCCCACCCAGCATCCCAGTATCCCAGCCAGGGAGGGCACCAGCACCCCAGCATCAATGTGGCTGCGTGCTCATGCGTGTTCATGCGTGTTCACGCGTGTTGCTGCGTGTGCTGCGCGGGGGCTCACCGGGGGGGCAGCCGCAGCCACTCTCACAGGGCTCGGGGGGCTCGCAGCCCGTGTCCCCCCCCAGGTCCTGGCAGCTCCGCGGGCAGCGCAGGGCGCAGGGCAGCAGCGACAGCCCCGCGGGGCACGCCGAGCCTGCAAACCACTCGCACCAGTGCCTCCCAGTGCCCCCCAGTGTCCCCCCGTGCTCCCCAGTGACTCCCAGTGCCCCCACGGCCTCCGAGTGGCCCCCAGTGACTCCCCCGTGATCCCCAATGACACCCAGTGTCCCCAGTGCCTCCCAGTGCCCCCCATTCCCCCCAGTGCTCCTCACTCCCTCCCAGTGTCCCCCCAGTGCCCCCAGTCCTTCCAAGTGACTCCCAGTCAACCTACCCCCCCCTCCAAGCCCCCCCAGCCCCCCCAAAACTTCAAACAGCCCCAACCCCCCCAGCCCCCCCAAACCTTCTAACCCTCCCCAGCCTCCCCAAGCCCCCCAACCCACCAGCCCCCCAAGGCCCCCAACACCCCCCAACCCCCCCCAACCCTTCCAAGCCCCCCAATGCCCCCCAAGCTCCCCAGACCCCCCCAAACCCCCGTGCCCCCCGTACCGCAGGGGGGTCCGTTGCAGCCCCGCAGCTGCCGGGGGGGCCCTGGGCAGGGGGTCCCCCCGTTCTGGGTGGGGGGGTGGCTGCAGGAGCGGCTCCGCTCGGAACGACCCCCCCCCACACGGCCGGTCACACAGAGACCAGGGCGACCAGGGTGACCACGAGCCCAGAACTGGGGGGGGGGGGTGTCAGACACCCCCGGACCCACAGAGACCCCGCCAAGGACCCCCTAGGGACCCCTGAACCACAGGGAGAGCCCCCCAGGGACCCCCAGAGCCCCAGCCCACACGGAGACCCCCCAGACTCCCTGGACGTTGGAGATGGAGGTGGTGGAGGTGGAGATGGAGGAGATGGAGATGGAGGAGATGGAGGAGATGGAGATGGAGGAGGTGGAGGAGATGGAGGAGGTGGAGATGGAGGAGGTGGAGGAGATGGAGGAGATGGAGATGGAGGAGGTGGAGGAGATGGAGATGGAGGAGATGGAGGAGATGGAGATGGAGGAGATGGAGATGGAGGAGATGGAGGAGACGGAGATGGAGGAGACGGAGGTGGAGGAGACGGAGGTGGAGGAGGTGGAGGTGGTGGAGGAGGTGGAGACAGTAGAAATGGAGATGGAGGAGATGGAGTAGGAGATGGAAGAGATGGGGATGGGAATGGAGGAGATGGAGATGGAGAAGATAAGGATGGAGGTTGTGGGGATGGGGTTGGAGGGAATAGAGGTGGAGATGGTGGAGATGGAGGTGGTGGACATGGCAATCAGGAGATGGTGGGGATGGAGGAAATGGTGGACATGGAGGAGATGGAGTTGGTGGAGGTGGAGATGGTGGGGAGGGAGGAGATGGATGAGATGGGGGAGATGGGGACGGAGATGGTCCCTCACCCGAGATGGTGGCGTTGGGCTCTGGCGTGGAGGTGGCCACCACTGCGGGGGAAAGAGAACATGGTGAGACCCTAAACCCACCAGAAGTCAGAGCCAAGGGGGTCCAGCCCTTGTGGGGTGGGAGGTGGGACCCCCAGACCCATGGGGTGGAGGGAATAGAGGCAGAGGGATGGGGATGGTGGGGATGGAGGTGAAGAAGGAGAAGATAGAGATGGGGATGGGGATGGGGATGGAGATGGAGATGGATGGATGTCACCCCAAGGATGTCCCCAAGCCGTGTCCCCTCACCTGCGATGGTGGCGTTGGGCTCTGGCGTGGACGTGGCCACCACTGTGGGGGGAAAGAGAATGTGGTGAGACCTTCAAGCCCCTCAAACAGCCCCACGGGGGGTCCCAGCCCCCCAGGTCCCCCCGTTGCCCCCCGACAGTGTCTGTACCGGCGTGGCCACAGGGCTCGTGGCACTCGTGCTCCTCGTGGCCGGGCCCAGCACAGGGCTCACCGCCGGCCGACGCCGCAGGGTTGGACGGGGACCTGCGGCCAGGAGACGCATGGCCACCATGGCCAGGGGCCACCACGGGGCCACCGGCACCACCACGGGGCATCATCACCTCTGATGTCCCATGAGGCCACCATCTCCACCATGGGGCCACCACCACCTTCTCCTCCATCCTCATGGGCCACCATCAAGACCATGGGGCCACTACCACCTCCTCCATCCCCATGGGCCACATCAACCTCCACAGGGCACCATCACCTCTGATGTCCCCATGAGGCCACCATCTCCACCACGGGGCCACCACCACCTCCTCCTCCATCCCCATGGGCCACCATCTCCACCATGGGGCCACCACCACCTCCTCCTCCATCCCATGGGCCACCATCTCCACCACGGGGCCACCACCACCTCCGATGTCCCCATGGGCCACCATCAACACCATGGGGCCACCCCCACCTCTGATGTCCCCATGGGCCACCACCTCCATCCCCACAAGGCCACCATCAACACCAAGGGGCCACCACCATCTCCATCACCACCACCTCCATCCTCATGGGTTTCCATCTCCACATCTACGGGGTCACTGCCACCACCTCCAATGTCCCATGGACCACCATCTCCACCACGGGGCCACCACCACCTCCTCCTCCGTCCCCATGGGCCACCAGCCCCATGTGGCCACCTGTAGGGTCCCCTCGTGCCGTGTCACCTGAACCTCTGGCGTGTCCCTCGGCCGCAGGAGCTGCTGCAGCTGCTCCAGGGGGACCAGGCCGACCACCCGCAGGCACCCGGGCACGTCACGTTGTCACACGTCACCGACCCGGCCAGGCACACGCTGGGGACACCAGGGTCACCCCAGTGCCACCACCCGAGGTCACCCGCCGGCTCCCCGTGCCACCACCTGGTGTCTCCCACCCCATGAAACCACCCAGTGCCACCACCTGGTGTCACCACCCCAGTGTCACCCAGTGTCACCCCCCAGTGTCACCCAGAGCCACCATCCAGTGTCACCCAATGTCTCCAGTGCACCACCTGGTGTCACCACCCCAGTGTCAACCAGTGTCACCCAGAGCCACCACCCAGTGCCACCTGAAGCCACCTAATGCCACCACCCAGTGTCACCACCCCTGTGTCACCACCTGGAGTCACCCAGGCAGTGTCACCAATGCCACCACTCAGTGTCACCAGCTGGTGCCACCCACCCAGGGTCACCCAGTGTCACCTGTGCCACCAGTGTCACCACCCAGTGTCACTACTGGTGTCACCAACTGGTGTCACCCACCTTGTATCACCTGGTGTCACCAATGCCACCACCCAGTGACACCCAGAGCCACCACCCTGTGTCACCACCCCAGTGCCACCAACTGGTGTCACTCACCTGGTATCACCCAGTGTCACCTGGTGCCACCCCCCAGTGTCACCCAGAGCACCACCCTGTGTCACCGGTGTCACCCAGTGCCACCACCCAGTGCCAGCAGCCACTGTCACCACCCAGTGTCACCCCATGTCACTCACTGTCACCCTATGCCACCTACCCATGTGTCACCAACTGGTGTCACCCAACCGGTGTCACCAACCGGTGTCACCAACCAGTGTCCCCCACCTGGTGTCCCCCAGTGTCCCCCAGTGCCCTCCAGTGTCACCACCCAGTGTCACCCACCCAGTGTCACCCAATGCCCCTACCCAGTGTCACCATCACCCATCTGGTGTCACTTGGTGTCACCCAGTGTCCTCCAGTGTCACCAACTGATGTCACCAATCAGTGTCACCCGCCTGGTGTCACCCAGTGTCACCCAGTGCCTCCACCCAGTGTCACCTGGTGTCACCAGCCAGTGCCACCAGCCCAGTGCCACTCAGTGCCACCACCCAGTGTCACCCAGTGCCGCCAGCCAGTGTCCCCCCTCCCAGTGTCCCAGTGTCCTCTCACCAGTGGTGGCAGTCCCTCTGGAAGGTCTCCCCCCGGGCCGGCGCGTCCCCTCGGGGAGGTGACAGTCGCACTGGGTGAGGGGGACGCAGCGGCCGCGCTGCAGGAAGAGCCCCGACGGGCAGCGGCAACCTGCACGGCCACCGAGAGCCACCAGCGGGTCACCAGCTGTCCCCAGGGCCACCACCATCTCCTGGTGACCTCCACGGCGTCCCCAACCCCACCCCCCACCCCTCAGTGGCCACCATGGTGTCCCCAACCCCACCCCCCACACGTGGCCACCAGGCCACCAGGCCACGTGTCCCCGTGGTGTCCCCACGATGTCCCATCCCCACCACCACCTCCTTGGCCACCACGATGGTTGCCACCATCACCCAGTGTCCCCCGTGGTGTCCCAAGCCCACCACCCATGTGGTGGCCACCAGGCCAGGTGTCCCCAGGTGTCCCCCAGGTGGCCCCCCGTGTCCCCATGTGTCCTTGGTGTCCCCCCGTGTCCCCTGGTGTTCCCAGGTGTCCCCCATGTCTCCAGGTGTCCCAGTGTCCCAGGTGTCCCCCATGTCCCCAGGTGTCTCAGGTGTTTCCCTGTGCCCCCCATGTCCCCAGGTGTCCCCCCTATTCTCAGGTGTCCTCATGTGTCCCAGGTGTCCCCCCGTGTCCCCATGTGTCCTGGGTGTCCCCAGGTGTCCCCTGGTGTCCCCTATGTCCACAGATGTCCCCCATGTCCCCATGTGTCCTCCACATTCCCAGGTGTCCCAGGTGTCCCCATGTGTCCTGGGTGACCCCAGGTGTCCCCCGTGTCCCCAGTGTCCTGGGTGTCCCAGTGTCCCCATGTCCCCAGGTGTCCCCAGTGTCCCCAGACATTCCCCATGTCCCAAGGTGTCCCAGTGTCCCTGGTGTCCCAGGTGTCCCTCGTGTCCCCAGGTGTTCCCCGGTGTCCCCACATGTCCACAGGTGCTCCAGGTGTCCCCCCCCATGTGTCCCCAGGTGTTCCCAGGTGTCCACAGGTGTCCCCCCCCATGTGTCCCCAGGTGTCCCCGATGTCCCCAGGTGTCCCCAACTCACCACCCCTGCAGTGGCCACCAGGCCACGTGTCCCCCGCTATCCCCAGTGTCCCCAGGTGTCCCCGAGTCTCACCGAGGTGACACCCCCCCCCGCAGCGGGCCGCTCCTCATGGCGCAGGTTGGGGGGCAGGCTGGGCGCCCCCCGCACCCCCCCGGCCCCACCAGCACCTGCGGGGGGGGGCAGCCTGGGGGCGCCCCACACGTCACCCCCACACGTCCCTGCCCCCTGTCCCCCCGTCCCCCCCATGTCCCCCCAGCCCCCCGAGTCCCCCCCTATGTCCCCAACCCCCCCACGTCCCCCCACTTCCCCCAGCCCCCCAAGTCCCCAAGGCCCCCCCATGTCCCCCCTGCCCCCGAGTCCCCCCGTCCCCCCATGTCCTCCCACATCCCCCTGCCCCCAAGTCCCCCCATGTCCCCAACCCCCATGTCCCCCCCATGTCCCCAGCCCCCCAAGTCCCCCCCATGTCCCCAACCCCCCAAGTCCCCCCATGTCCCCAACCCCCCATGTCCCCCCCCATGTCCCCCAGCCCCCCAAGTCCCCCCCATGTCCCCAACCCCCATGTACCCCCCATGTCCCCCAGCCCCCAAGTCCCCCACCCCAAACCCCCATGTCCCCCCCGTGTCCCCCAGCCCCCCAAGTCCCCCCCATGTCCCCAAACCCCCATGTCCCCCCCGTGTCCCCCAGCCCCCAAGTCCCCCCATGTCCCCAAACCCCCATGTCCCCCCCATGTCCCCCAGCCCCCCAAGTCCCCCCATGTCCCCAACCCCCCCCCGTGCCCCCAATACCCCCATCCCCCCCCACCCCCCAAGTCCCCCCAGCTCCCCCCGTACCTGCCCCCCCCCGGCAGGGCAGCAGGTTGCAGGGCTGGCTCTGCAGGGCCCCCCCCGGGCAGCCGCGACCCCCGTTCTTGGGGGGGGGGTCAGTGCAGCTGCGCGTCCGCCGACGGGAGCCACCCCCGCAGGGGACCTCGCAGGGCGACCACGGCCCCCACGGCCCCCACGCCCCCGACACTGGAGCCAGCGGGACCTCCGTGAGGGCCCCAGCACAGGGGATCCGGCCCGTGAAGGTCCCAACCCATGATTGTTCCAACCCATGAAGGTCCCAACCCGTGAAGGTCCCAAGCCATGAGGATCCAAATCCATGAAGGTCCCAATCCATGAAGTTCCAACCCATGAGGATCCCAACCCATGAGGATCCCAACTATGAAGGTCCAACCCATGAAGGTTCCAACCCATGAGGATCCCAACTATGAAGGTCCAACCCATGAAGTTCCAACCCACGAAGGTCCCAATCCATGAAGTTCCAACCCATGAGGATCCCAACCCATGAGGATCCCAACTATGAAGGTCCAACCCATGAAGGTTCCAACCCATGAGGATCCCAACTATGAAGGTCCAACCCATGAAGTTCCAACCCACGAAGGTCCCAATCCATGAAGTTCCAACCCATGAGGATCCCAACCCATGAGGATCCCAACTATGAAGGTCCAACACATGAAGGTTCCAACCCATGAGGATCCCAACTATGAAGGTCCAACCCATGAAGTTCCAACCCATGAAGGTCCCAATCCATGAAGTTCCAACCCATGAAGGTTCCAACCCATGAGGATCCCAACTATGAAGGTCCAACCCATGAAGGTTCCAACCCATGAGGATCCCAACTATGAAGGTCCAACCCATGAAGTTCCAACCCACGAAGGTCCCAATCCATGAAGTTCCAACCCATGAGGATCCCAACCCATGAGGATCCCAACTATGAAGGTCCAACCCATGAAGGTTCCAACCCATGAGGATCCCAACTATGAAGGTCCAGCCCATGAAGTTCCAACCCATGAAGGTCCCAATCCATGAAGTTCCAACCCATGAAGGTTCCAACCCATGAGGATCCCAACTATGAAGTTCCAACCCATGAAGGTTCCAACCCATGAGGATCCCAACTATGAAGGTCCAACCCATGGAGGTTCCAACCCATGAGGATCCCAACTATGAAGTTCCAACCCATGAGGATCCCAACTATGAAGTTCCAACCCATGAAGGTTCCAACCCATGAGGATCCCAACTATGAAGGTCCAACCCATGAAGGTTCCAACCCATGAGGATCCCAACTATGAAGGTCCAACCCATGAAGGTTCCAACCCATGAGGATCCCAACTATGAAGGTCCAACCCATGAAGGTCCCAACCCATGAGGATCCCAGCCTCTGAAGGTCCCAACCCCAAAGGTTCCAACCCATGAAGATCCCAACTATGAAGGCTCCAACCCACGAGGTCCCAGCCCACGGAGCCCCCAGCCCCTGGTGTCCCCCTGGTGTCCTCCCGGTGTCCCCGTACCTGGGCAGGCGAGGTGGAAGCAGGGCCGGGTGTCCACGCGGGGATGGTGGCAGCGGGGGCCGGGCAGGGTCCCCCCCAGCAGCGCCCGACGCCGCAGAGACACCCCCAGCCCGCAGGAGCGGCTGCAGGACCCCCAGCTGCCCCACGGCCCACAGGGCCCTGGACACCACGGGCACCTCAGGGTGGGGACACCACCCGGGGACACCACCCATGGAACACCTGGCCCTGGTGACACCAACCTTGGTGTCCCCAGGCTCTGTGTCCCCAGTCTTGGTGCCCCCGGCCTTAGTGACTCCACCCATGGAACCTCAACCTTGGTGTCCCCGGTCTTGGTGACCAAGTCTTGGTGTCCCCACCCTTGGACACCCAAACCTGGTGTCTCCAGTCTTGGTGTCCCCAGTCTTGGTGTCCTCAAACTTGGTGTCCCCAACCTCAGCAACTCCATCCACAGAACCCCAGCCTTGGTGTCCCCAACCTTGGTGTCCCCAACCTTGGTGTCCCCAGGCCACCCCCAGCCCCATAGACGCCCCTCCTGCCCCACACGTGGTACCTGGAGGTGGCAGCTGGGACCCTTCGGGGGGCGTCGTGGGGCTGGAGGAGAAGAGGGGGGTGAGGGGTCACCCTGCCCCATAGAGCCCCTGCCCCACACCCACCCCAAACCCACAATGTTGGTGTCACCGGGGTCATCATTGACGGCGTCACTGGTGCCACCATCACGAGAGGCTTCGTCACCATCTCCAGCCCTGGGGTCACCGGCTCCATCTCCGGGGTCACCATCTCCATCCTTGGGGTCACGGGGGTCACCGGCAGCACTGGTGTCATCGGTGTCTCCATCACTGGTGTCGCCTCCATCCACGGTGTCATCGTCACCTCCAGCACCGGTGTCATTGTCACCTCCAGCACTGGTGTCCACAGTATCC
Organism: Phaenicophaeus curvirostris; assembly: GCF_032191515.1. Classification (NCBI taxonomy): domain Eukaryota; kingdom Metazoa; phylum Chordata; class Aves; order Cuculiformes; family Cuculidae; genus Phaenicophaeus; species Phaenicophaeus curvirostris. Next base: position 31,186 of record NW_027206902.1, on the reverse strand, counting down.
ATGGTGTCCCCAGTATCCCTGGTGTCCCCACCATCTCCATCCCTGGTGTCATCACCGTCTCCATTCTTGGTGTCCCTGGTGTCCCCACCATCTCCATCCCTGGGGTCACTGTCACCATCCCTGGTGTCATCACTGTCTCCATCCTTGGTGTCCCCAGTGTCCCCACCATCTCCATTCCAGGTGTCACTGTCACCATCCCTGGGGTCACTGTCTCCATCCATGCTGTCCCTGGTGTCGCTGTCACCATCCCTGGTGTCCCTGGTGTCACTGTCACCACCGGCACAGACACCGTCTCCATCCCTGGTGTCCCTGGTGTCCCCACCATCCCCATCCCTGGTGCCATCATTGTTTCCATCCACGGTGTCCCTGGTGTCACCATCTCCATCCACGGTGTCTCCAGCACCATCACCGTCTCCATCCCTGGTGCCATCATTGTCTCCATCCATGGTGTCCCTGGTGTCCCCACCGCCTCCGTCCCTGGTGTCCCCGTCCCCGTCTCAGTCCCCGTGGTCACTGTGGGGAGTGGGTGGCGTTGGTCGTGGCCGTTGCCCCACGGCGCGAGGACCTTCTCCCCCCGCCCCACACCTGGGGGGCAGCCCAGCAGCTCCACGCGCAGGACCAGGTGGTGGTGGGAGCCCTGGGGGACGATGCGGACGTGTCGCGCCTGCAGCATCCGCGCCAGGAGACGCACCGAGGGGGACACCGCGTCCCGGCTGCCCTGGAAGAGCTGGGGAGCAGGGGGGACCTTCAGCCACCAGGGGACCTGGGGATGGACCTCCAGCCATCACTCTGGGGGCAACCACGGCTCCAGGTTCAACCACGGTTCCAGGTTCAACCTTGGGTCCAGGTTCAACCACGGTTCCAGGTTCAACCTTGGGTCCAGGTTCAACCATGATTCCAGGTTCAACCTTGGCTCCAGGTTCATCCATGGTTCCAAGTTCAACCTTGGTGCCACGTTCAACCATGGCTCCAAGTTCACTCCAGGTTCAACCACAGGTCCAGGCTCAACCCCAAGTTCAACCTGGGCTCCAAATTCAACCGCGGCTCCAAGTTCAACCATGATTCCAGGTTCAACCACAGCTCCAGGTTCACCCCCAGGTTCAACCACAGCTCCAGGTCCAACCACGGCTCCAGGTCCAACCACGGCTCAAGGCTCAACCATGGCTCCAGGTTCACTTGTGGTGCCACATTCAACCACAACTCCGGGTTCACCCCCAGGTTCAACCTTGGCTCCAGGTCCACCCTTGGCCCCAGTCCCACCCCACCCTCCCCGTCCCGTCCCACCTTGTCCTGCACGCGGCTGAGGTTGCCCTCGCGGTAGCGGTGCCACCGGCGCCCGTCGTTGCTGAACTGCAGCTGGAAGGCGGTGACGAAGGTGTCGTTGGGGCCCCCTCCCTGCAGCACCAGCCCTGCCAGGAGACACCACGTCCCGTCTCACCACCGGCCCCCGGCGCCGACTCCACCGTGGTGGCCCGGGACCTACCGGTGATGTTGGTGGGTTCCAAGAGGTCCACTTGCAGGAAGGGGGGTTGGGTGTCCTCCAGGGGCCCCTGGAGCTCCTGGCCAGGGGGCCAGGACACCGAGAAGCTGCTGTCGGGCAGGTTGGCCACGTCCAGCGGGTGGTAGCAGGAGTCTGGGGGTCACAGGACAGGGCGTCACCTCCTGCTCCTTGGCCACTGGCCTTGGGGACCTCGGCCTTGGAGGTCCCAGTCTCAGTAACTCCAGCCTTGGAACCCCAGCCCTGGTGACCTCAACACTGGACACCCCACATTTGTGGTCTCCAACCTTGGTGTCCCCTTGGTGACCTCTCCCAACCTTGGTGGCCCCAGTGAGTCCAGCCTTGGAACCCCAGACGTGGTGCCCTCAACCTTCATGGCCCCAAGTCTTGGTGTCCCCGGTCTTGGTGACCCCCAATCTTAGACCCCAACCTTGGCGCCCCCCAAGTCTTTGTCACTCCACCCTTGGAGACCCAAACTTGGTGGCCCCCCAGCCTTGGTGTCCCCAGTCTCAGTGACCCCACCTTGGACCCCCAGCCTTGGTGACCCTCAAACCCTGGTCTTCAATCCCCCAACTTTTATGACCCCCAACCTTGGTGCCCCCCAACCTCAAACCATGGTCTTCAATCCCCCAACCTTGGTGACCCCCTCCTCAGTGACCCCACCCTTGGGCCCCAACCTTGATGCCCCCCAACCCTGGTGTTCCCTCACCTCCTGGTGGTGGCAGTGGGAAGGAGAGGACGGTGCTGCCGGGAGGCTCCACCGAGGGCGGCTCCGTTGGCCGCATTGGTGGGACGGCTGTGACGTTGTCCCCTACATTGGGAATGCAACCGTGGAGCCCACACTGTGGGGCCAGGACCTCATCCCACCTCGGCCACCATGGCCCTGGACTCACCAGCCTGGACACAGCGGCAGCAGGAGTCACCGTGGCCTTCGACCAGCACCTCGCCCTGTGGGGTCACCAGGAACATCTCAACAGGGTTGGGTTGGGTTGGAAGGGACCTCAAAGCCCATCCAGTTCCACCCCTGCCATGGGCAGGGACACCTCCCACTGGATCAGGGGCTCCAAGCTCCATCCAACGTGGCTTTCCACACCTCCAGGGATGGGATCTAGGGGTTCTGGTTGATGTCACATCCAAACCATGGAATGATTTAGGTTGGAAGGGACCTCCAAGCCCATCCAGTTCCACCCCTGTCATGAGCAGGGACACCTCCCACTGGATCAGGAGCTCCAAGCTCCATCCAACCTGGCCTTGACCCCTCCAGGGGTGGGATCTGGGGGCCTGGTTGATGTCACATCCAAACCATGGTTGGGTTGGGTTGGAAGGAACCTCCAAACCCACCCCGTTCCACCACATCTCACCAAGATCTCCACTCTTCCAGCTCCTCCTCGTCCCCCCCCGATGAAGGCCCCGTCCCACCAGCAGGTATGGGGCTCCGTGTCCTCACCTGGGGGCAGCCGGTGGCCCGGAGGGGACAGTCGTGCGAGCAGCTCACGGCCGGGCCGGGCAGACACTGGCAGACGCGACAGGGACCTTCTCGCCAGCGCTCGCCGGGGCCGCGACGCTGACCCTGGTGGTGGCACTGCCGGCACGGAGCCGTCCGGCACCTGCGGAGGTGGGACCACAGCGAGGAGACACCCGACCACGGCCACCCAGCCCGGGGGGACCTTCTGGTGGCCCCAGCCCTGGTGGCACCAGGATGAGATGCTCTTGGGGGTCTCCATCTCTGGTGACACCAACACAGTGGGACCTTCTTAGTGTTCCCCACCCGTGGTGACACCAGCAAGGTTGGGACCTTCTTAGTGTTCCCCATGCCCTGGCGACACCAGCAAGGTGGGACCTTCTTGGGAATCTCCATCCCTGGCGACACCAGAAAGGTGGGACCTTCTTGGGGGTCCCCATCCCTGGCGGCACCAGGATGAGATGCTCTTGGGGTTCTCCATCCCTGGAGACACCAGAAAGTTGCGACCTTCTTAGTGTTCCTCATGCCCTGGTGACACCAGCAAGGTGGGACCTTCTGAGTGTTCCCCATCCCTGGTGACACCAGCACAGCTGGATGCTCTTGGAGGTCTCCATGCTCTGGTGACACCAACATGGTGGGACATTCTTGGATGTCCCTATCTCTGGTGACACCGACATGGTGGAACCTTCTAGGGGGTCTCCATACCCTGGTGACACCAGCACAGTGGGACCTCCTCAGGAGTCCCTCGGTGTCCCCCTCACCTGCGGGCCTTGCGGTAGATGCCGCGGCACTGCCGGCCGCCTCCTCTCCGGCTGGGGTTGGTGGGACTCCGAAAGGACCACTGGACGCTCTGGGTGCCACAAGGACCCGGACACTCGCCCCACGGTGACCACGATGACCACCCACAATGCACTGCGGCCAACGGGGGAGGCACGGGGTCAACTGGAGGGGGGAACCTCATCCCCAGCATCATGGAGGTGGTGGAACCCCATCCCCAGCACCATGGAGGTAGTGGAACCCCATCCCCAGCACCATGGATGTGATAGAGCCCCATCCCCAGCACCGTGGAGGTGGTGGAACCCCATTTCCAGCATCTCAGTGGTGGTGGAACCCCATCCCCAGCACCATGGAGGTGATGGAACCCCATCCCCAGCACCGTGGATGTGATGGAACCCCATCCCCAGCACCGTGGAGGTGGTGGAACCCCATTTCCAGCACCGTGGAGGTGGTGGACACCCATCCCCACGTACCGTGGCAGTGGTGGCTGGGGCGGCAGCGCCTCAGTTGTCCCTCGGAGCAGGTGCAGACGTGGCAGTTGAGGGTGACCTCCTGGCCCGGGCGCAGCCGCAGGGCCCCCGCCTGGCATGGGCAGCGGCCACGGCGCACGCAGTGACCGCCCTCCACGTCCAGCACCAGCCCCGCCGAGCACCAGCACCCTGAGGACAGGGAGGGTGGGAATGGACCATTGAGGCCACCAGCACCAAGGAACATGCCCATGGAGGCCACCAAACCCTTGGAGAACACACAACCCCTGGTGGCCACCTACCCATGGAACCCATCAGACCCATGGAATTCATCAGATCCATGGAACCTGCCCATGGAGGCAACCAAACCCATGGAGAACATCTGCTCCATGGAACCTGCCCATGGAGGCCACTCAAGCCATGGAGGCCACCTGCCCATGGAGGCCACCTGCCCATGGAACCCATCAGACCCATGGAACCTGCCCATGGAGGCCACCACACCCTTGGAGAGCACCTGCTCCGTGGAACCCAGCCATGGAGGCCACCAGTCCCATGGATCCCCCCAGCCCAATGTTGTCCTCACCGGGGCTGCAGGCGCGGTGGTGGCAGCGGGAGCCATCGGCGAGGTCCTCGCAGGTGGCCGGGCAGGGGGCGCAGGGCCAGGGCCGCAGCCCCACGGCGCAGGGGGCGCTGGCGTTGGGGCACGGCTCGCAGGGGGCTGCGGGGGACACGCCGTGGGGCAACCCGCCCCACAGAGACCACCCACCCCATAGCGACCACCTGCCCCATGGAGAACATCTACCCCACAGTGACCACCTGCCCCATGGAGAACATCTACCCTACGGAGAACACCTGCCCCATTGGGACCCGCCAAGCCCCATGGACTCACCAAGCCCCATGGAGCCCACCAAGCCCCATGGAGAACACCTGCCCCATGGAGAACATCTACCCTACGGAGAACATCTACCCGAGAGTGACCACCTACCCCATGGAGAACATCTACCCTATGGAGAACACCTGCCCCATGGAGCCCACCAAGCCTCATGGAGCCCACCAGCCCCATGGAGCCCATCAAACCCCATGGAACCCATCAAACCCCACGGAACCCACCAGCCCCATGGAGCCCACCAAGCCCCATGGAGCCCATCAAATCCCATGGAACCCCCTCCTCACCAATGTCGGTGGTGGCCACAGGGTGTCCATGCCGTGGGGTGCAGGGTCTCCCACCATTCTGGGGGGGTCGGCAGAGGCGGCGCCGCACACGCACCCCCCCACAGCCACCCACGCAGGGCGACCACGGCCCCCACGACCCCCACACACCGTCCTCTGCGGGGACAGCGGTCAGGGGTGACACACCACCCCAGGGACCCTCAAACCCCAGAGAGACCCAACCCTGGAACCCCCAAACCTCCCAGGAAGCCCCAAACCTCCCAGGAAGCCCCCAACTCCAGGTAGACCCAACCTTGGAACCCCCAAATCTCCAGGATCTCCAACCATGGATCCCTCAAACCTCCAGGAATACCCAAACCTCTGGGATCTCCAACCATGAACCCTCCAGGTCCCCCCCAACCATAGAATCCCCAAACCTCCTCAACCACGGAACCTCTAAACCTCAAGGAACCCCAACCATGGACCACCCAGACCTCCAGGACCCCCCAACCCCCCGTGATCTCCCACCCTGGCCCCCCCAGACCCCGTGGTGGCCGTGGTCTCACCGGGGCAGGCGGTGTGGAAGCAGGGCTGCTCCTGGGTGTCGTGTCCCCGGCAGCGCCGAGGTCCCCGCAGCCGACAGCCCCGCAGGCGCCGCCGCCGCCCCGGCCCACAGGACCTGCTGCACGGGCCCCACCGGCCCCACCGGCCCCACGACCCACAGGCCTCCTCGTCACGGGACGGCCCCGCGGCCGCCTCACAGTCCAGCACCCCGTCACACACCTGGGGACGGCACGGGGACAGCCAGGTGGGGACGGCAAGGTGAGGACATCAGGATGGGGTGAGGACGTTGAGATGAGGACAATGAGATGGAGACGTTGAGATGGGGACATCGAGATGAGGGCGTCAAGATGGGGTGAGGACGTTGAGATGGGGACAATGAGACGGGGACATTGAGATGAGGGCGTCAAGATGGGGTGAGGACGTTGAGATGGGGTGAGAACGTTGTGATGGGGATGTTGAGATTGGGACATTGAGATGGGGACATCAAGATGAGGACAGGAATGTTGAGATGGGGATGTTGAGATGATGACATCAAGATGGGGAAGAGACATTGAGTTGAGAACATCAAGATAGGGATGAGGACATTGAGATGGAGATGAGGACATTGAGACGGGGATGAGGACATTGAGATGGGGACATCAAGATAGGGATGAGGTTGAGGACATCAAGATGGGGACAAGGATGTTGAGATGGGGATGAGGACGTTGAGACGGGGACGGGGACGTTGAGATGGACACGGGGCCACCAGTATCCCAGGAGCCCCGTGGTGGCCCCAGGGCTGGTCACCCCCTCAAGGGTCCCACGGCACCTGCTGGAAGGTGACGCACTCGCCGCCTCCGCAGTCAAACTCGGGGCAGGGGCCTCGCGTCCCGTTGCTTCTGGTCACTGCGAGGAGACACGGGGTCACGGCCGCCCCGGGGGCCCCCACGCCGGGTCCCGTCTCGGGGGGTCCTCACCGCAGCCCAGCTCGTCCTCGCCCTGGGGACAATCCCTGGCGCCATCGCAGACCCTGGAGACGTTGAGGCAGACGCCGTCGTCGCACGCGAAGAGCCCCGGGCAGGGGGGGGCGGTGGCAGAGCCTGAGGGGCAACCACGGCCACGTCAGCACGAGGAACCTCCCATGGTGGGGCCACCACAGCTGGGGACCCCCAAGAGCCTCCAACGCTGGTGGCACCGACGACAGAGATGCCAGAAGGACCTCCAAGAACATCCCATGGGGCGGGTCACCAGGGCTGGAGACGTCCAAGAACACCCAGCACTGGCACCAAGGATGGGGACGTCAGAAGGACCTCCAAGAACATCCCATGGTGGTGTCATCAAGGATGGAGACACCAAAAGGGCCTCCAAGAACATCCCATGGTGGTGTCATCAAGGATGGAGACACCAAAAGGACCTCCAAGAACATCCCATCGTGGTGCCACCAGGGCTGGGGACCCCCAAGAACATCCAGTGCTGGTGTCACCAAGGATGGGGACACCCAAGAACATCCAGTGCTGGTGTCACCAGGGCTGGGGACTCCCTAGAAGGTCCCATATTTGGTGTCCCCAGGGCTGAGGAACCCCAAGAACATCCCACGTTGGTGCCACCAAGGCTGAGGAACCCCAAGAAGATCCAATCTTTGGTGCCACCAGGGACAGGGAACCCCAAGAAGATCCCACGTTGATGTCACCAAGGCCGGAGAACCCCGCGAAGGTCTCTCTCACCGCAGTGGTCGCTGTCCTCATCAGAGCCGTCGGCGCAGTCGGCGTGGCCATCGCAGAGCTGGTCGGGGGGGACACAGCCGGTGGCGTTTGCGCAGGAGAAGTCCCCGTGGGCGCAGCCTGAGTCGCAGCCCTCCTCGTCGGAGCCGTCGGCACAGTCGGCGTCACCGTCACAGAGCCAGCCCCGAGGGACACAGCCCCCGTCCCCACAGGCCACACGGCCATCTCCGCAGCCTGGAGGAGAACCTGGAGCTCCAAGGGGCCACCACGGAGCTCCAAGGAGCCACCACATTGGAGAGCACGGAGCTCCCAGATGCCACCATGGTCCAGGTTCCATCATGGAGCTCCCAGATGCCACCACAGTGGAGAGCACAGAGCTCCCAGGTCCAGGTGACACCATGGAGAAGCATCTGGAGCTCCTGGGTGACACTGTGGAGCTCCGAGGAGCCACCGTGGCCCAGATGTCACCATGGAGCTTCAAGGTGCCGCCATGGAGAAGAACCTGGTGCTCCAAGGTGCCACCGTGGAGCTCCCAGATGCCACCTTGGTGAAGAGCATGGAGCTCTGAGATGCCACCATGGTCCATGTGCCCCCATGGGGCTCCCAGCAGCCCCCACAGCCTAGATGCCACCTTGGTGAAGAACCTGGAGGTCCTAGACGACCCCATGGAGCTCCAAGATGCCCCCATGGTCCAGGTTCCCCATGGAGCTCCCAGATGCCCCCAAGTAGCTCCCAGGTTCCACCACTGCCCCCCCTCTGTCCCAGGTGCCCCGTGTCCCACCTGTGGCGCCGTGGGTTGCCGTGGGGCGCCGTGGGCCACAGGCGTCTCCGCAGCCGCAACCTTCACCCTCGGCCGCGCAGGAACCGTCGGGGCAGGGGACGCGGCCCGGGGGGCACGAGGGGCGACCCACGGCGCCTGGGGGAGAGGAGCCGGGGGGCAGCTACCGGTCTCTATGGGGCACCTATGGGTCTCTATGGGGCACTATGGGGCAGCTATGGGTCTCTATGGGGCAGCTATGGGTCTCTATGGGGCACTATGGGGCAGCTATGGGTCTATATGTGTCTCTATGGGGCAGCTATGGGTCTCTATGGGGCACTATGGGGCAACTATGGGTCTATATGGGTCTCTATGGGGCAGCTATGGGTCTATATGGGTCTCTATGGGGCAGCTATGGGGCAACTATGGGTCTATATGGGTCTCTGTGGGTCACTGTGGGTCCCTATGGTTTACTACGGGGCAGCTATGGGGCAGCTATGGGTCGCGTCACTCACCTGGGCACCCGGCCTTGTCGCTGCAGTTACGGGGCGCAGCACAGCCTGCTGTGGGGCAGGGACCCCGCTATGGGGCAGGGACCCCGCTATGGGGCAGGGAGGGACCCCGCTATGGGGCTCTATGGGTGGCTATGGGGCAGCTATGGGGCTCTATGGGTGGCTATGGGGCTCTATGGGTGGCTATGGGGCAGCTATGGGGCTCTATGGGGCTCCATGGGGCAGCTATGGGGCAGCTATGGGGCTCTATGGGTGGCTATGGGGCTTTATGGGGCGCTATGGGGCAGCTATGGGGCAGCTATGGGGCTCTATGGGGCTTTATGGGGCAGCTATGGGTGGCTATGGGGCAGCTATGGGTGGCTATGGGGCTTTATGGGGCGCTATGGGGCAGCTATGGGGCAGCTATGGGTGGCCATGGGGCAACTATGGGGCTCTATGGGGCAGCTATAGGGCTCTATGGGGCAGCTATGGGGCAGCTATGGGTGGCCATGGGGCAGCCATGGGGCTCTATGGGGCAGCTATGGGGCAGCTATGGGGCACTCGCCTGCGTCGCAGCCCTCGTCGCAGCCCTCGCAGCCTCCGCAGCTCCCGCTCCGCAGCCGCTCGCAGCGCCAGCGACCCCCATGGCACGAGCTGCGCCGTGGGGCAGAGCCGGCGTGTGGGGCGGGGGGGCTGTGGGGCAGCTACGGGGCTCTAGGGGTCACTACGGCTTGTTATAAGGAGCTATGGGGCAGCTATGGGTCGTTATAGGCAGCTATGGGGCAGCTACATGGCTCTATGGGTCATTATAGGTAACTATGGCTCGTTGTAGGGAGTTATGGGGCGCTATGGGGCAGCTATGGGGCAGCTATATGGCTCTATGGGTCATTATAGGTAACTATAGCTCATTGTAGGGAGCTATGGGGCGCTATGGGGCAGCTATGGGTCCCCATAGGGAGTTATGGGGCAGCTACATGGCTCTATGGGTCACTAAGGGTAACTATGGCTCGTTGTAGGGAGTTATGGGGCGCTATGGGGCAGCTATGGGTCCCTATAGGGAGTTATGGGGCAGCTATATGGCTCTATGGGTCATTATAGGTACACTATGGCTTGTTATAGGGAGTTATGGGGCGCTATGGGGCAGGTATAGGGCACTATAGGGAGTTAGGGGGCAGCTATAGGGCACTATAGGGAGTTATGGGGCAGCTATGGGGCAGCTACATGGTTCTATGGGTCACTACAGGTAACTATGGCTCGTTGTAGGGAGTTACGGGGCGCTATGGGGCAGCTATAGGGCGCTATGGGGAGTTATGGGGCAGCTACATGGCTCTATGGGTCATTATAGGTAACTACGGCTCATTGTAGGGAGTTATGGGGCAGCTATGGGGCACTATGGGGAGTTATGGGGCAGCTATGGGGCAGCTATGGGGCAGCCGTGGGTCACTCACCAGTTGCTGCAGCCCTGGGTGGTTTCGGCTCCTTCGGGGAAGGCGAAGCCGCCCCAGAAACAGGGGCAGGAGGAGGGGGGGACGCAGACCCCGCCTGCCCCACAGCGACCCACACTCACCCACCGCGCCCCACAGCGGCCCCATAGCGACCCATAGATGCCCCATAGTGACCCATAGCGACCCATAGATGCCCCATAGCGACCCATAGATGCCCCATAGCGACCCACAGCTGCCCCATAGCGACCCATAGATGCCCCATAGCGACCCACAGCTGCCCCATAGCGACCCACAGCTGCCCCATAGTGACCCATAGATGCCCCATAGAGACATATAGCGACCCACAGATGCCCCATAATGACCCACAGATGCCCCATAGTGACCCACAGCTGCCCCATAGCGACCCATAGATGCCCCATAGCGACCCATAGCGACTCATAGATGCCCCATAGTGACCCACAGATGCCCCATAGTGACCCATAGATGCCCCATAGCGACCCACAGCTGCCCCACAGCTGCCCCATAGCGCTCACCGTGCCAGACGGTGCCTGTGGGGCAGAAGCAGCCCTCGAGGCAGCCCAGGGGGCGGCAGCGCTCGGGGCCCTGGGGGTCGCGGCAACTTGGGGGGCAGGGGGGGCCGCAGGGGCTGTACTGCTGCCCCCCATCGCACTGCAGGGCTGAGCACTTGGGGGTCAGGGCGGCCTCTGCCCCACAAGTGCTTCCAGACCCACAAGTGCCCCCAGACCCATGGGTTCTCCTGCCCCATAGGTGGTTCCAAACTCACAGCTCATGGGTTCTCCAGCCCCACAAGTGGTTCCAGCCCCACAGCCCATGGGTTCTCCTGCCCCTCAAGCCCCTCGAGATCTCCATGGCTGGAGGATCCATGGGTCCAAACCTTGACCTCAACCCAACCCATGGGATTCTCCTGCCCCACAAGTGCCCCCAGACCCACCACAACCCATGGGTTCTCCTGCCCCACAAGTGCCCCAAGATCCCAGGCCTGGTCCCATCTCCATGGGTGGAGAATCCATGGTTCCTCATTGACTCCAACCCAACCCATGGGGTTCTCCTGCCCCTCAACCTCCCTGGACCCCCAGATCTCAACCAGGAGCTTGTGAGGATGGAGGTGGGACTCACGGCATGACCCATGGGTTCTCCTGACCCCCAGAGCCCTCAAGATCTCCATGGCTGGAGGATCCATGGGTCCAAACCTTGATCCCAACCCAACCCATGGGTTCTCCTGCTTCTCAAGCCCCTCAAGATCTCCATGGCTGGAGGATCCATGGCTCCTCATTGACCCCAACCCAACCCATGGGTTCTCCTGCCCCTCAAGGTCTCCCTGGACCTCCAGATCTCCCCTGGGGACCCATGGGGATGGAGGTGGGACTCACGGCAGAGGTCCTGGCTCCTCCAGCGGATGTGGAGGCCGCGCCGGCCGCACTCCTCGGCGTAGGCGGCGATGGCCGTGCAGAGGCACTCGCAGTCACCCCCAGAGTCACAGCTGCCGGAGGAGAGGACACGGGGGGACATCACGGCTTGAGAATCCCCAGGGCGGAGGAGAAGGAGGAGGGAGGAGGTGGTGGAGGATGAGGAGGAGGTGGAGGACGAGGAGGTGGAGAATGGATGGGAATAGAGGTGGAGGAGGAAGAGGTGGAGGAGAAGAAGGATGGGGAGAAGGAGAGATGGGAATAGAGGTAGAGAAGAAGGAGGTGGAGGGATGGGAATAGAGGAGGAGGAGGAGGGATGCGAGTAGACATGGAGGTGCAGGAGGAGGTGGTGGAGGAGGGATGGAAATAGAGGTGGGATGGGAATAGAGGTGGAGGAGGAAGAGGTGGAGGAGGAGAAGGAGAGATGAGAATAGAGGTGGAGAAGAAGGCGGTGGAGGAGAGGCAAGAGAAGAAGAAGGGATGGGAATAGAGATGGAGGAGAAGGAAGAGGAGGAGGAGAAGGAAGAGGAGGAGGAGAAGGAGGGATGGGAACAGAGATGGAGAAGAAGGAGGAGGGGGAGAAGGGAATAGAGGAGGATAAGGAGAAGGGATGGGAGTAGACGTGAAGGTGGAGAAGGAGGTGGAGGAGAAGGAGGAGGTGGTGGAGAAGGGATGGGAATACAGATGGGATTGGAATAGAGGTGGAGGAGAAGAAGGAGAGATGGGAATAGAGGTGGAGGAGAAGGAGGTGGAGGAGGAGAAGGAGGGATGGGAATAGAGATGGAAGAGAAGGAGCAGGAGGAGAAGGGATAGGAATTGGGGTGGAGAAGGAGGTTGAGGAGGAGAAGGAGGAGGAGGTGGGATGGGAATAGAGGTGGAGGAGAAGGGGGAGAAGGAGGAGGGGGAGAAGGAGGAGGGGGAGAAGGAGGAGGGGGAGGCCGAGGAGTGTGTGTCCCTGACCCGCAGGCGTCGAAGAGGCACCACTGGTGGTAGCGCTGGGCGGGCACCAGGCGGTGGCAGGGGGCGAAGAGGCCCTGGAGCAGCACCGAGCAGCGAGAGCGAGACCAGCGCCGGCGCCACGGCTGGGCCTGCCGCACCAGTCACACCCCAGTCCCCTCCAGTCTCATCCCAGTCCCCTCCAGTTTCCCCAGTCTCACCCCAGTTCACCCAATCCCAACCAGTTCTTTCTGTCTCATTCCAGTCCCTCCAGTCTCTCCCCAGTCTCATCTTGGAGCTCTCAGTGTTATCCCAGTTCCCCCAGTTCCTCCAGTCTCATCCCAGTTCCTCTAGTCCCCTCATCTCACCCCAGTGCCCCCAGTTCCCCAATTGTCCCCCCAGTTCCCCCAGTCCCATCCCAGTTCAGCTCCCCCATCCCCTACAGCTCCCCCAGTTCCCCAGTCTCTCCCCAGTTCCCCCAGTCTCCCCAGTTCAGTTCCCCAGCCCAGCACAGCTGCCCCAGTTCCCCCAGTTCCCACACAGCTCTCCCAGTTCAGTTCATCAGCCCTGCCCAGTTCCACCAGTCTCCCAGTCCCCCAATTCCTCCAGTTCCCCCAGTGCTTCCAGCAGTCTCACCCCAGTCATCTTCTTCACTCCCACCTAGTTCTACCAGTTCCCTCACTCTCCTCCCAGTTCCCCCAGTCTCCCCAGTTCCCCCATTCTCATCCCAGTCATGTTCTCCAGTCCCTCCCAGTTCCCCCAGTCCCTCCCAGCGCTCCCAGTCTCATCCCAGTTATCTTCTCCAGTCCCACCCAGTTCCCCATACTCCCCCAATCCCTCCCAGTTCCCCCAGTCTCACCCCAGTCATCTTCTCCAGTCCCCCCAGTCCCCCCAGTTCCCCCATTGTCACCCCAGTCATGTTCTCCAGTCCCTCCCAGTTCCTCCATTCTCATCCCAGTTATGTTCTCCAGTTCCATCCAGTCCCACCCAGTTCCACCCTTCCCCTCACAGTCATTTTCTCCAGTCCCTCCCAGTACTCCCAGTGCTCCCAGTTCCCCATTTTCTCTTCCCAGTTCCCCCGTTCTCATCCCAGTTATGTTCTCCAGTCCCACCCAATCCCACCCAGTTCCTTCTCCTCCCAGTCACCTTCTCCAGTCCCTCCCAGTGCTCCCAGTCTCATCCCAGTCATCTTCTCCATTCCCATCCAGTTCCCCATTCTCCCCCGAGTCCCTCCCAGTTCCCCCAGTCTCATCCCAGTTACGTTCTCCAGTCCCACCCAATCCCACCCAGTTCCACCCTTCTCCTCCCAGTCACCTTCTCCAGTCCCCCCAGTCCCTCCTAGTGCTCCCATTGTCCTCCCAGTCATGTTCTCCACTCCCACCCAGTACCTCATTCTCCCCCCAGTCCTTCCCAGTTCCCCCAGTTCCCCCATTCTCATCCTAGTCATGTTCTCCAGTCCCACCCAATCCCTCCCAGTTCCCCCAGTCTCCTCCCAGTCACCTTCTCCAGTCCCCCCAGTCCCTCCCAGTGCCCCCAGATCCCCCGTTCTCCTGCCAGTCATGCTCTCCAGTCCCACCCAGTTCCCCCAGTCTCATCCCAGTTACGTTCTCCAGTCCCACCCAGTCCCATCCTTCTCCTCCCAGTCACCTTCTCCAGTCCCCCCAGTCCCTCCCAGTGCTCACGGCGCAGGGGTGTGGGGCGTGGGCGCTGCCCGCGGGGCAGAGGCTGCTGAGGCGCCAGGAGTGGCCGAAGCTCTGGGCCGTGGGCTCCTCGGCTCCTCCGCGGCTCCTCAAGTCGTTGGCGGCGTCGCCGTCGAAGTTGCCGCAGAGCCCGGCCACGCGGCCACGGTGCCGCGGGTCCAACCGCACCGACACCCGCGTCCCTGCGGCACCACCAGCACCTCCAGACCAGCCACCCCAGAACCTCCTCGAGGTGGTCCCACCTCCATCCATCCCCATCACACACCGTGGTGGCCCCCCAGAAACACCTCGAGATGTTCTCACTCCATCTGTGCTGACCCCACAACCACCTTGAGATGTTCTCACCTTCATCTGTCCCCATCAGGATGTGGAGGCCCCCCAGAAAATACCTCGAGATCTTCCCACCTCCATCTATCCCCATCACACACTGTGGTGGCCTCCCAGAAACACCTTGAGATGTTCTCACCTCCATCTCTAGTGACCCCACAACCACCTCGAGGTGTTCTCACTTCGATCTACCCCCATCACACACCGTGGTGGCCCCACAGAACCTCCTCGAGATGTTCTCACCTCCATCTGCGGTGACCCCACAACCTCCTCCAGATGGTCTCACCTCCATCGAACCCCACCACAGGCCATGGTGACCCCCCAGAACCTCCTTGAGATCTTCTCACCTCCATCTATCCCCATCACACACCACGGTGACCCCCCCACAACCTCCTTGAGATCTTCTCACCTCCGTCCCACATCACCGTGAGCCCCAGGCGGGTGAGGAGGAGCAGAAAGAGCCCGGCGCGCTCCAGGGCCAACCCAGTGCCGCTGTAGAGCTTGGGGGGTTGGACTGGGACACCATTGACCGTCACGTCCCGCCCTGAGGGACAGGGAGACAACGTCCACCAGGGAGTCAAGGAACCGTGGGATGGGTTGGGAGGGACCTCAAAGCCATCCAGTTCCAACTGGAAGGGGACGCGTGGCCTTGTCAAACCTCATCCATGGTCTCAGCCCATGGATCCAACCTGTCCAGGTCCCTCTGTAGAACCTCAGCCCATGGATCCAACCTGTCCAGGTCCCTCTGTAGCCCCTCTGTAGCCCCTCCAGGTCCCTCCATCTCCTCCACCTCATCCATAAAGACGTTGAGCAGAAGATTCCTGCGAGAAGGCCCCGTCCCAAGCCGTGGTTGCCCCCCGTGGCCACGTCCCTCACCTCGCAGCATGTGCACCACGGTGCCGCCCATCACCACCACCACCGACTTGGTGCAGGTGACGCCGCCGGTGCCGCAGGGGACGTTCTCGGCCGTGACGCTGAAGAGCCCGGTGGCCTCGCGCACCAGCAGGTACTCGCAGTCCCCGAGGAAGGAGAAGGCTCTTCCATCGAAGGTGACGTAGTGGGAGTCCCCGACGGCCACGCAGGTCCCGGCGCAGTCTTGGTGGCCGCAGAGCCACCGCTGCCCCCGGCAAACGCTGCGTGGAGACCAAGCTCAGCGCCGGCACGACCCCCGTGGCCCCACAGGGTCCCACCAGGTCCCACTGGGTCCCACCAGGTGTTGCAGTCGTGGGTGATGGTGGCGTTGGGTTGGTAGAGACGCCCTCCGTGCTGGCATGGACACTCCTCCGGGGACACGCAGCGACCCTCCTGCCGGCACCACACCCACCACCAAGCCCAGGAGATCCTCACGGACCATCCAGGACCTCTGGACGCACCACCCCATGTCCATGTCCCCTGTCTCCTCCAGCTCCTTGGTGATCCACACGCTGGATCTCCTGACCCCCAACCTCCTTGGCTTCCAGAATCCCAACTCCAGCTCCTCCAGAACTCCTGGACCCCTAAGTTCTCCATCCCCATCTCCATGTCCCTTGTCTCCACCAGCCCCTGGTCCCCAAAGTCCTGGATCTCCTGACCTCAAACCTCCTTGGCTTCCAGATTCCCAACTCCAGCTTCTCCAGACCCCCCAGTTCTCCAGCTCCCTCATGCCCCACGTCCTCTGCTTTCTCCAACCTCCTGGACCCCCAAGTTCTCCACCCCTCAATGTCCATGTCCCCTGTCTCCACCAACCCCCTGGTCCCCCAAGTCCTGGATCTCCTGACCTGCAACTCCTTGGCTTCCAGACTCCCAACTCCAGCTCCCCCAGACCTCCTGGACCCCCAAGTTTTCCACCCCCCAATGTCCACGTCCCTTATCTCCTCCAACCCCTGGTCCACCACACCCTGGACCTCCTGACCCTCAACCTCCAGCTCCCCCCAACCCCCTGGCTCCCTGGTTCCTCCACCCTCGGTGTCCACGTCCCCGTGGAGCTGGGGTGACCCACCAGGTAGAGGGTTCCTGGGGGGCAGACGCAGCCGTCGTTGGCGCCGTCGCAGGAGCCGTTGGGCTGGGAGGGGAGGCAGCGGCGCAGACAGGACCCCGGCGCGTGGACAAGCCCCGCGGGGCAGCGGGCGGCCAGGGGGCAGGAGGCCCCCGCACAGCGCCAGGACCCGGCCACGCAGACGCTGCGGGGGGAGGACGACCCAGTCCAACAGAGTCTCCATCCCATCCCATCCAATCCCATCCCATCCCCATCCCATCTCCACCTCCATCCTCATTCCATCCCATCTCCTCCCCATCCCATCCCCATCTCCATCATCTCCATCCCCATCTCCACCATCTCCATCCCCATCATCTCCATCCCCATCATCTCCATCCCCATCATCCCCATCCCCATCATCCCCATCCCCATCTCCATCATCCCCATCTCCATCATCCCCATCTCCATCATCCCCATCATCTCCATCTCCATCCCCATCCCATCTCCCAGTGGAAGCCACCTGAGCTCTTCACTGGTGACACTAACATCCTACATTGGGGACACCCAATGGAAGCCACCTGAGCTCTCTTGGCAACACCGACGTCCCATGGTGGGGACGTCCGATGAAAGCCACCTATCCCGCTGTGCTGTCCCCCACGGGCCGTAGGAGGGTTTCATCAGACGTCTCCACCTCGTCCTCCACGTCCCACGGCAGCAGCTCGGTGTCCCTCGTCCCCCTCTGTCCCCAGGGTCCCTGGCCCACAGCGCCGTGGTGGGAGATGGAGGGGATGGGGATGGAGGGGATGGGGATGGGGATGGGGATGGGGAAGGGGAAGGGGAAGGGGAAGGGGAAGGGGAAGGGGAAGGGGAAGGGGAAGGGGAAGGGGAAGGGGAAGGGGAAGGGGAAGGGGAAGGGGAAGGAGAAGGAGAAGGAGAAGGAGAAGGAGAAGGAGAAGGAGAAGGAGAAGGAGAAGGAGAAGGAGAAGGAGAAGGAGAAGGAGAAGGAGAAGGAGAAGGAGAAGGAGAAGGAGAAGGAGAAGGAGAAGGAGAAGGAGGGACCACGCACCAGGTGTCGCAGCCCTGCTGGATGCGGCTCCCAGGCGGGAGGACCTCGTTGCCATGGTGACAGGGGCAAGCGGCCGGGGGGACACACTGGCCACCCTCGTCCAGGACCAGCCCGGGGGGACAGTGGCAGCCGGGGACGCAGAGACTGTCCAGCTCGGGGCACGAGGTGGTGGCTCCGTCCGGGAGGAGGTCACGGCAGGTTTGGCCACAGGGAGGACCACACTCCAGGTACTGCTGCCCCCCGCGGCACGGCCAGCCTGGCGGTGGCACGGGGCATCACAACACCTTCTGCTCTCCCATCCCATCCCATCATCCATCCTATCTCAGCCCATCCATCACATCCTACTCCATCCATCTCATCCATCACATCCCATCCCATCCCTCCTGTCCCACCCTACTCCATTCTGTCTCATTCCATCCTAACCCCATCCCGTCCATCCATCCCATCTCACCCCACCCATACCATCCCACTCCATCCATCTCATCCCATCCATCCATTCCCACCCTACTCCATCCATCACATCCATCGTATCTCATCCATCCTTCCTGCATCCATCTCATCCATCTTTCCTGTCCCATCCTACTCCATCCATCCTACCTCATCCCTCCTATCTCATCCATCCATCCCATCCACCTCATCCATCCCATCTCATTCCATCCATCCATCCCATCTCATCTCATTCCATCCACCCATCCCATCCATCCCATCTTATTCCATCCATCCATCCATCCTATCTCATTCCATCCATCCATTCCATTCATCCCATCCATCCCATTTCATTCTATCCAACCATCCCATCCATCCCATCTCATTCCATCCATCCATCCCATCTCATTCCATCCAACCATCCCATCCATCCCATCTCATTCCATCCAACCATTCCATCCATCCCATCCCATTCCATCCATCCATCCATCCCATCCATCCTATCTCGTTCCATCTCGTTCCATCTCATTCCATCCATCCATCCCATACATTCCATCTTGTTCCATCTCATTCCATCCATCCCATCCATCTCATTCCATCCATCCCATCCATCCCATCCCGTCCCATCCCATCCCGTCCCATCCATCCCACCCGTCCCCCCCACCGCAGAAGGTGTGGTTCCTCCAGGCGAGGGTTGTCCCCTCCCGGGCGCAGCGCCAGGCGTAGGCGGCCAGCACCGGGCAGAGGCAGCGCCGGGCGCCCCGGCAGCCGCAGGCGTCGAGCAGGCACAGCTGGACGAACGGCTCCGGCTCCACCACCTGGTGACACAGCTGGAGAGCGAAGGAGAAGGTCACGGCTCCACCACGAACCACGGATCTGCTTGTCCTGTTGGGTTGAGGGCCGTGCGGCACCTGGAAGGTGGCTCCGAGGAGGACGGCGCAGGTGGCCTCGGCGAGGTCGCGGCGCCCGGCGAAGCCGCAGGGGTCGGGGGGGACGGGGCCGAGGACGGGGCAGGCGCCGGACGCCCGGTACGAGTTGGCGAAGGCCGAGACGCTGGTCTCCACGTCGCCCGCCGGGGTGGTGAACTCGTCCTGCTGGTTCCAGTTGAAGGTCCCGCAGAGACCACGGACCTGCCGGGACGGGGATCAGGAGGAGGAGGAGGAGGAGGGTTGGCTCATCCTGTCCCATCCCAGACCATCCCATCCCATCCTACCTCATCCATCTCATCCATCCAACCTCATCCCATCCATCACGTTCTACTACACCCACCTTACCTCATCCCACCCATCCTACTCCATCCATCTCACCTATCCCATCCCATCCCACCCCATCCCATCCTTCTCCATCCCATCCCCATCTCCACCCTCATCCCCATCGCCATCCCATCCCCATCTCCATCCCCATCTCCACCCCCATCTCCACCTCCACCCTCCCATCCTTCTCCATCCATCTCACTCATCCTATCTCATCCCATCCATCCCATCATCCTCCATCCACCTCCTCCACCCCATCTCATCCTATCCACCTCAGCCGTCCCCATCCCATCCCATCCCATCCCATCCCATCCCATCCCTGCTGGCAGATGGATCTCCTGATGGACCCCAGCCTGGCTCCACCAGGAGGACTCAGCTGGAGCCCAGGTCTCACCCTCCTGGCGAAGGTCGGCTGGAGGGTGATGTAGGCGGCCGGGGTCTCCAGCCCCCAGAGGACGTGGGCTCCGGAGGTTTGGAGCAGCAGGAAGGAGGAGGACGCGTGGCGGACGTTCATCCCGGCGCTGCTGAAGGGCAGAGTCACCTCCTGCCCATCCACTGTCACCTCCCCTGGGCCAGGAGACAGGGAGGACATCAGGGTGTGACCAACATCCTGGTTTCCATCACCATGGGGACATCAAGGTGTGACCCACGTCCTGGTTCCCACCCCCATGGGGACATCGGGACATGGTGACCACGCTGGGTGGGGCAGGAGGACAGTCCCCGTGTCACCTGAGCCGTGGAGCCGGGCGGACACCCCATGGGCGTTGACGCTGATGGATCGGAAGCAGCCGAGATGTTGGTGTCCGTCACACGCCGTGTGCTCCATCGTGACCTCCAGCTCCCCCTTCACGAAGTCCTGGGGTGGCAGAGGCCACATGGACCCACTTGGTGCCACCAGGGCGGGTCCTCATCATCGTGACCACCACCCCGACCACCGTGGTGGCCACCGGTACCTGCACCAGCGTGTAGGCGCAGGAGCCCTCGAAGGAGAAGCGCTGCTGGTCGAAGGTGAGGAAGTGGTGGCCACCCAGCACCTCGCACTCGGCCGGGCAGGGGTCCTGCGTGCAGAGCCACTGGCCACCCCGGCAGGTGCTGAGGGGACACGAGGGGACACCGAGACCACCGAGGTGGAGAAGACCATGGACACAACTCCAGTCATGGACGTCCCAGCCCAGAACCTGGGGTAGGGCTCGGTTCCCAATGGAATCATGGAATGGTTGGAAAAGATCTTGGAGATCGAGTCCAACCATTCCTGGCCACCACCAAACCATCCTTGAGCACCACATCTACCCAGCTTCTCAGCATCTCCAGGAACAGGGCATCCACCACCTCTACCAGGGCTGAGAACCCTTTCCATGAAGAGATTCCTCCTGATGTCCAACCTGATTCTCCCCTGGTGCAACTTGAGGTCATCCCCTCATCCTGTCCCCTGTCACTTGGGAGAAGAGCCCAGCACCCACCTCACCACAACCTCCTCTTCAGGAGCTGCAGAGAGCAATGAGGTCTCCCCTCAGCCTCCTCTTCTCCAGGATAAACAGCCCCAGGTCCCTCAGCTGCTCCTCACAACCCTTGTTCTTCAGATCCTTCACCAGCTCCGTTTCCTTCTCCAGACGTTCTCCAGCCCCTCAAGGTCTTTCTTGGAGTGAGGGACCCAAAACTGACCCCAGGATTCGAGCTGTGGCCACACCAAGTCCATGGGGACAATCCCTTCCCTGCTCCTGCTGCCACCCCAGGGCTGATCCAAGCCAGAAGGCTGGTGGCCTTCTTGGCCACCTGGGCCACCGCTGGCTCATGTTCAGCTGTTCTCAACCAACACCCCCAGGTCCTTCTCCTCCAGGCAGAAGGATCCAACCTGTCCACATCCCTCTGTAGAACCTTGGCCCAGGGATTCAATCTGGAGACACCACTCCAAGACCTAGAGATGACTCCAAGCCCTGGAGAAACCACACCAAGCTCTGGAGACACCACACCGAGCCCTGGAGACACCACTCCAAGCCTTAGAATCGTTACTCTAGGGCCTAGGGATGACTCCAAGCTCTGCAGACACCTCTCCAAGGCCTGGAGACACCACTCCAAGCTCTGAAGACACCACACCAAACAACGGAGACCCCAACCAAGCTCTGGAGACCCCAGTTGCGGGGCCTCCAGCTCCCTCCCCACCTCTCCAGGCGGGCGCGGGTCTCACCAGCGGTTGCAGCGCTGGCGGATGCTCTGGCCGGGCCGGTAGCGCCGATCCCGGTGGAGGCAGGAGCAGGCGTGGAGGGGGACGCAGCGGTGGCCGTCGCGGTGGAGCCCCGGGGCGCACTCGCAGCCGCCGGCGCAGTCGCTGCGGCACGAGGGCTCCTCGGCGCTGCCGGCGCCGCCGCAGGTGGCCGGGCACGAGGAGACACAGTCCGAGAAGATCTGCCCCGCGGCGCAGGCACGGCCTGAGGGACCTCAGAGTTGGACACGCCTGGAGGAGCTTCTGGGGGGCCACGCGAGGGATTGGGGGGCACCCAGGGGAGGGGGGGACAGCACCAAGGGGGCTACGTGGGCTTTGGAGGTTCTCCAAGTTGAGGGGCACCAGCCAGAAGGTTTTCAGGAGCCCCGGACCAAAGGGTCTCACATGGGCTTTGGGTTTCACCACGTTGAGGGGCACCAGAAGAAGCTTTGGGATGCCCAGGACCAAGGGGTCCCAAGCTTTGGGATGCCCAGAGATTGGGGTTCACTCAGTTGAAGGGGACCCAGCATCGAGGGGTCTACATGGGCTTTGGAGGTGCCACCATGGTGAGGTTCACCTTGGCCTTTGGGTCTCACCATGTTGGGGTTCACCTTGTCCTTTAGGTCGCACCATGTTTGGGTTCACCTTGACCATTGAGGTGTCCCCATGTTGAGGTTGACCTTGGCCATCAGGTGCCACCATGGTGAGGTTCTCCTTGTCCTTTAGGCCTCACCATGTTGGGGTTCACCTTGGCCTTTGGGTCTCACCATGGTGAGGTTCCCCTTGGCCTTTAGATCTCACCATGTTGAGGTTCTCCTTGGCCATTGGGTCTCACCGTTTTGGAGTTCACCTTGGCCTTTAGATCTCACCATGTTGAGGTTCCCCCTTGGCCTTTGGGTCTCACCATGGTGAGGTTCCCCTTGGCCTTTGGGTCTCACCATGTTGAGGTTCACCTTGGCCATTGGATCTCACCATGTTGAGGTTCCCCCTTGGCCTTTGGGTCTCACCATGTTGAGGTTCCCCTTGGCCTTTGGGTCTCACCATGTCGAGGTTCTCCTTGGCCATTGGGTCTCATCGTTTTGGGGTTCACCTTGGCCTTTGGGTCTCACCATGGTGAGGTTCACCTAGACCTTTAGGTGTCCCCATGTTGAGGTCCCCCCTGCCCCGTTGGGGTCCCCCAGGCCCCCGTTCTCACCGCAGAGGCCGTGGTGGCGCCACTGGAGGTGGCTTTGGTGCTGGGCGCACTCGCGGGCGTAGGCGGCGAAGGTGTCGCAGGCGTCTCGCAGCCAGCGCCCGGCGTCCCGGCACAGCAGCTCCAGGCACGCCGCGTGGAACCCACCGGGGTCCACCTGGGGGAGGTGGTGGGGTTGGAACCTTCTGGTGGCTCTCGGATCCCTCAGGGTTGCGGGGGGTTGTCCCCTCACCTTGTGGTGGCACGGCCGGAACGGCTCCGCCAGGAGCCTGGAGCACGTGGCCTCGGCCGCGAGCCGCGACGCGTTGTCCGGGGAGCAGCCGAGCTCCACCGCGTCCTCGCAGGAGAACTGAGAGGGGTGGGGAGAAGCTCCAAGATGGGGAGAACATCAGGGGTGGGGAGAAGCTCAAAGATGGAGAGAACATCAGGGGTGGGGAGAAGCTTGGAGATGGGGAGAAGCTCAAAGATGAGGAAAAGCTCAAAGATGAGGAGAACCTTAATGATGGGGAGAAGCTCAAAGATGGGGAGAAGCTTAAAGATGGGGAGAAGCTCAAAGATGGGGAGAAGCTTAAAGACGGGGAGAAGCTCAAAGATGGGGAGAACCTTAATGATGGGGAGAAGCTCAAAGATGGGGAGAAGCTCAAAGATGGGGAGAAGCTCAAAGACGGGGAGAACCTCAAAGATGGGGAGAACCTCAAAGATGGGGAGAACCTTAATGATGGGGAGAAGCTCAAAGATGGGGAGAACCTTAATGATGGGGAGAAGCTCAAAGATGGGGAGAAGCTCAAAGATGGGGAGAAGCTTAAAGACGGGGAGAAGCTCAAAGATGGGGAGAACCTTAATGATGGGGAGAAGCTCAAAGATGGGGAGAAGCTCAAAGATGGGGAGAAGCTTAAAGACGGGGAGAAGCTCAAAGACGGGGAGAACCTCAAAGATGGGGAGAACCTTAATGATGGGGAGAAGCTCAAAGATGGGGAGAACCTTAATGATGGGGAGAAGCTCAAAGATGGGGAGAAGCTCAAAGATGGGGAGAAGCTCAAAGATGGGGAGAACCTTAAGGATGGGGAGAAGCTCAAAGATGAGGAGAAGATCAAAGATGGGGAGAAGCTCAAAGATGAGGAGAACCTTAAAGATGGGGAGAAGCTCAAAGGAATTGGGGTGAAATTGCAACTGGGGGCCATTGGGGACATGGGACAGGAAGATGGGGGGACACCACCATGGGGATGGAGATGGTCTGGGGACACGGGGGGACCGGGAGGTGGTCTGGGGACATCACCGTGGGGATGGAGATGGTGTAGGGGCATGGGAGAACAGGGGACAGGGAGATGGGGAGCCACCACCATGGGGTTGGAGATGGTGTGGGGACGCCAGGTGACGTGGAGCTGGGGACAGCAGGGGACACCCAGCCCACCCTGGTACCTCCTCGTCAGGGACCTTCCAGGAGTTGCCAAAGGTGGAGGCCAAGGTGGCCACGTCCCCTCCCGGCTGCAGGAAGTCGTCTGGGGGACAGGAGGGGGGGGTGACAATCGAGGGGACGCGGGAGGTGGCCCCTCCAGGCGTGGGGACAGCGTCCTACCCGTAGGGTCATCGTTGTAGGAGCCGCAGAGCCCCCAGGTGCCGCCCCACAGCTCGGCGCCCACGGCCACCGTGACAGCTCGGTGACCGTCCAGGGCCACCCGCACCCCCAGGCCACTCGCCACGGCCACCCAGTCGCCCGGCCACGTGACACTGAGGCCTGGGGACACCAGTAGGGGGTGGAGGTGGGATGGGGACACGGGGGGACATGGGACAGGGAGATGGGGACATGGGGAGACACCACCATGGGGGTGGAGGTGGTCTGGGGACACTGGGGGACATGGAGACGTGGGGCATGGAGACTGGGAGACACCACCATAGGGCTAGAGGTGGTGTGGGGGACGTGGGACAGGGACATGGGGACATCAGGAGACACCACCATGGGGATAGAGATGGTCTGGGGACATGGGACGAGGTGATGGGGACATGGGGGACACCACCATGGGGATGGAGGTGGGATTGGGACATGAGGGGACATGGGGACATGGAGGTGGGGAGATGCCACCATGGGGCTAGAGATGGTGCGGGGATGTGGGACAGGGGCACGAGGACATGGAGACCTGGGGGGACACCACGATGAGGTTGGAGGTGGTGTGGGGACATGGGGTGGGCACAGGACCTGGAGATGGGGCTGTGGTGGGGACGTGGCTATGGGGATGGAGGCGGGGGGGGACATGGGACAGGGAGATGGGGACACAGGGGACACCACCATGGGGCTGGAGTTGGGGTGAGGGCATGGGACAGGGCGCTGGCCTCACCGCCGTGCAGGTAGGGTTGTCCCTCCGGCACCACCACACCGTTCACGGAGATGTCTCGGCCCTGGGCCACCACCGTGTCCATCCCGAAGGTCATGTGGAGCACCTGGAGCAGCAGAACATCAGCCCTGCCTGAGCAGGGCCACCAGCAGCTCTGCTGGAAGCCACCGATGGCCACACTGTGAGGGTGGGACACGCCAAGGGGACACAGGAGCAGAGGACACATCCCTAGAGGGGTTCAAGGCCAGGTTGGATGGGGCTCGGAACCCCTGATCCAGTGGGAGGTGTCCCTGCCCATGGAACTGGATGATCTTTGAGGTCCCTTCCAACCCAAACCATCCCATGGTTCCATGATTCCAACTCGTTCTCAACCAGAACCCCGAGATCCCACCCCTGGAGGTGTTGAAGGCCACGTTGGATGGGGCTTGGAGCCCCTGATCCAGCGGGAGGTGTCCCTGCCCATGGCTGGGGGTGGAACTGGGTGATCTTTGAGGTCCCTTCCAACCCAACCCATTCCTTGATTCCATGATTCTAACTTGGTGCCAACCAGAACCCCCAGATCCCACCCCTGGAGGTGTTGAAGGCCACATTGGATGGAGCTTGGAGAACCTCATCCAGTTGGAGGTGTCCCTGGATGGGCTTGGAGGTCCCTTCCACCCCACCCCGCCACCCGGTTCCTGGTTGGAGGGGCCGTTGGGTACCCGCGGGTCTCCGGCGCTGACGGTGACGCCCCAGGTGCCGTCGGTGGCCTCGGCCAGGCTGTAGGTGCAACCTCCGGAGAAGTGGAAGTGGGTCCCGTCGAAGGTTCGGTACCGCGCCCCGGCCCAGCTGAGGCACCGCGCCGACAGCCCCCGGCGCCGCAGCGGCACCGCCGCCACCGGCCCTGCCACCGGGGACACCTCGTTGTGCTCCGCGTCCTCCTGAACCCCCCTGAGATGCCTCCACGGGGCCGGGACCCACCTGGGAGGTCCACGCGGGAGCAGGAGATGCAGGTGGAGTTGCTGCCGCTGCTCCAGCTCCGGCCCCAGCGCCGCCGGCAGCACTCGCCGAGGCTCACGGCCGACACGTTGGGGGCACCGTGGTGGCACTGCCACGCGCTGAAGCAGCGACCCAGCTCCACCGACACTGGCGGCCAGCGGGGAGACACGGCAACGAGGTGGCACCGCGGCCAGAGAGACGAGTGCGGGGCAGCAGGGGCAGGAGATGGGCTCGTGGTGGCACCAGGGGGGAGGAGATGGGCTCATGGTGGAGGACATGGGCTCATGGTGGCACCAGGATGGTGGAGATGGGCTCGTGGTGGCACCAGGGTGGAGGAGATGGGCTCGTGGTGGAAGGGATGGGCTCTTGGTGGCACCAGGGTGGAAGGGATGGCCTCATGGTGAAGGGGATGGCCTCATGGTGGCACCACAGTCTAAGGGATGGCATTGAAGTGACACCAGGGTGGAAGGAATGGGCTTGTGGTGCAAGGGATGGCACCAAGGTGACACCATAGTGGAAGGGATGGCCTTGAGGTGGCACCAGGGTGGAGGAGATGGGCTCATGGTGGAGAGGATGGCCTCATGGTGGCAGCAGGGTGGAGGAGATGGGCTTGTGGTGGCACCAGGATGGTGGAGATGGGCTCGTGGTGGCACCAGGGTGGAGGAGATGGGCTCGTGGTGGCACCAGGGTGGAGGAGATGGCCTCGTGGTGGCACCAGGGTGGAGGAGATGGCCTCGTGGTGGCCAGGATGGGCTCGTGGTGGCACCAGGGTGGAGGAGATGGGCTCGTGGTGGCACCAGGGTGGTGGAGGAGATGGCCTCGTGGTGGCCGGGATGCGCTCGTGGTGGCCAGCTGACCCTTGGGTGGCACCCACCTTGGTCGCAGCGGGCGCCGCTCCAGCCGGGGCAGCAGGTCCTCTGGGTGCGGTTCCTCCCCACCAGGCGGGTCTCGGCCGGGCTGCGAGGAGCCGCGTCACCCGGGTCGGGTTGTCGTCCCCCCCCGTGGTGTCCCCACCGCCGTCCCCTCCGTCCCTCACCGGTAGATGTAGCAGATCTGGGGGTCCCCGGGGAGGTCCCCGTGGTCACCGTAGACCCGGAGCATGCGGGGCTGGTCCAGGCGCCAGCCGGCCAGGCTGTAGCGGGGCAGCTGGGCGCAGGGCACCGCGTCCTCGCGCCGCGGGGACACCTCCTCCTCCAGCTGCTCCTCCAGCCTCCGCTCGCACCAGCGCCTGCACCGCGGGGACCAGGGGACACCGGCCGTGGGGACACCACCCACCTGTGTCCCCATCCCACCAACACACACCTCAACAGCATCACCCACGGTCATGGTGCCACCACCCTCTGTGTCCTCCAAGCCCATCACATCAACACCAGCCTCAACATCATCATCATCCGTGGGGCCACCAGGCCTGGTGCCACCGCCTTCCGTGTCCCCATCCCACCAACACCCACCTTAACAGCATCATCCTTGGTGCCACCACCCATCTGTGTCCTCCAACCCCATCACACCCACCTCAACAGCATCACCTGGGGGGCCACCAGGCCTGGTCCCACCACCTTTTCATGTCCTCATTCCACTAATACTCAACTCAACAGCATCATCCATGGTGCCACCACCCATCCGTGTCCCCCAGACCCATCACACCAACATCTGCCACAACATCATCACCTGGGGGGCCACCACCCACGGTGCCACCACCTTCCGTGTCCCCAACCCCATCACATCAGCACCCACCTCAACAGCATCATCCATGGTGCCACCAACCCTGGTGACACCACCCATCTGTGTCCCCAGGCCCCATCCCACCAGCACCCACCTCAACAGCATCATCCATGGGGCCACCAGCCCTGGTGACACCACCCATCTGTGTCCCCAGGCCCCATCCCACCAGCACCCACCTCAACAGCATCATCCATGGTGCCACCAACCCTGGTGCCACCACCTTCCGTGTCCCCAAACCCCATCCCACCAACAGCCACCTCTACATCATCATCCATGGGGCCACCAGCCCTGGTGCCACCATTCCCCGTGTCCCCAGCCCCGGGGACGCGGTGCAGGACTCACCCCGCGGCTGCTTCCACCGTGGCCACCGAGAGTAGCCCCCAGGTGGCCAGGACCCAGGTGGGCGCCCGTGGCCGCCTGGCCCTGCCGGGGGTGGCCCCCGGTGACGCCGACGCCGCCCCCCATGGTCCCACCGGGTCCCAGCGTCACCGCGGCGAGACGGGACCTGCAAGGCCACCAAAGAGCCCCCTGGTCACCCGGAGCGGCCACTGGGACAGAGGGGGCACCGTGGCCAAATGCCCTTGTCACACCACGGTGTCCCCTGGCCATGTCACCTTGTCCCCTGGCCACACTGTGATGTCCCTTGACCATGTGACTTTGTCCCCTTGGCCATGTCACACTGTCCCCTGGCCACACTGTGGTGCCCATTAGCCATGTCACTGTGTCCCCTGGCCACATGAGTGTCCCCTGTCCCCACCCCGGTGTCCCCTGGCCATGTCACCTTGTCCCCTGTCCCCACCCTGGTGTCCCCTGGCCATGTCACTGTGTCCCCTGTCCTCACCCTGGTGTCTCTTAGCCATCTCACAGTGTCCCCTGTCCTCACCCCAGTGTCCCCTGGCCATGTCACATTGTCCCCTGTCCTCACCCCAGTGTCCCTTAGCCATCTCACAGTGTCCCCTGTCCCCATCCCAGTGTCCCCTGTCCCCATCACACTGTCCCCTGTCCCCATCACACTGTCCCCTGGCCATGTCACCTTGTCCCCTGTCCCCACTCAGTGTCCCCTGTCCCCATCCCAGTATCCCCTGGCCACATCACACTGTCCCCTGGCCATGTCACCTTGTCCCCTGTCTCCATCCCAGTGTCCCCTGTCCCCATCCCAGTGTCCCCTGGCCATGTCACCTTGTTCTCTGGGATTGTCACGGTGTCCCCTGTCCCCACTCCATGTCCCCAGCATGTTTCCCCCCCCCCAAGTCCTGGTGACCCCCTCGATGTCCCCCTTACCTGGTGCCACCCGTGTCCCCTCTGGGCTCCGTCCCTGTCCCCGCGGGTCCCTCTGGGGTTTTTATGGGGCGGCGCGCAGGGACATCTGTGGGGACAGCGATTGGGCGCAGCTGGTGGGACAAAGCCACCGCGTCCCCATCACCCGGGTGACGCCCCGCAGGACCGTGGGTGACACCGGAGACGGGGCCACCGCGGTGGCTTTGGCCAGCGGGGACACATCCTGCATCCGGGATTGTCCCCAAGCCCCTGGCACAGATGTCACCAGCTCCCTGCATGGTGTCCCCAAACATCTCCAGCCCCACAGTGGTGGCCCCCCCGTGCCCCCATCTCCCTGTCTCATGTCCCCTAATGTCCCCAAACACCTCCAACCCCATGGTGGTGGCCCCCCCATGTCCCCTAATGTCCCCAAACATCTCCAAATCCATAGTGGTGGCCCCCTATCTCCCTGTTCCATGTCCCCAAGTGTCCCCAAACACCTCCAACCCCATGGTGGCGGCCCCCTATGTCCCCATCTCCCTGTCCATGTCCCCTAGTGTCCCCACACCACCTCCATCCCCATGGTTGTGTCCCCTCCGTGTCCCCAGGTGTCTCACCCCATGTCCTTGTGTCCCATGTCCCAGTGCCTGGTGACCAGTGTCCCCATTTCCCATGTCCCGTGTCCCACTGTCCCCTGTGCCCTGGTGCCCCTGTGTCCCCGTCCCTGTGCCCAGTGCCCCACGTCCCTGTGTCCTATATCCCATGCCCCTTTTCCCCATATCCCATGTCCCCATGTCCTATACCCCCATGTCCCATACCCCCATGTCCCCATGTCCCATGTCCCCATGTCCCTGTGTCCTATATCCCATGCCCCTTTTCCCCATATCTCACGTCCCCATGTCCCATACCCCCATGTCCCCATTATCCCATGTCCCTTTTCCCCATATCCCATGTCCCCATGTCCTATATCCCACGTCCCTTTTCCCCATATCCCATGTCCCCATGTCCCATACCCCCATATCCCATATACCCATGTCCCCATGTCCTCTGTCCCCATGTCCCTGTGTCCTATATCCCATGTCCCCTTTTCCCCATATCCCATGTCCCCATGTCCCATATACCCATGTCCCTGTGTCCCATATACCCATGTCCCCATGTCCCATATCCCCATGTCCCCATGTCCCCTGTCCCCATGTCCCTGTGTCCTATATCCCATGTCCCTTTTCCCCATATCCCATATCCCCATGTCCCCATATCCCCATGTCCCCATGTCCCCATATCCCTGTGTCCTATATCCCATGTCCCTTTTCCCCATGTCCTATATCCCATGTCCCTTTTCCCCATATCCCCATATCCCATGTCCCCCATGTCCCATATCCCCATATCCCCCGTCCCCATGTCCCCATGTCCTGTATCAGCCGGTGGGGGGAACCGAGATGGTTCCATGGAGGGGAGGGGACAGGGATAGGGACCAGGAGGGGGGTGATGGGGGGGGGGCACATAGGGGACCAGAGGGAGGGGGATGGAAACTGGAGGGGGGGGGCCGGGGGGGGACATGGGGATGGGGGGAGGGGGACATGGGGACGGGGGGGGGGAGGGAGAAGGGGATGGGGACAAGAGGGGGGGACAGGGAAGGGGGGGATGGAGATGGGGGGTCAGGGAGGGGGAGATGGGGACGGGGGGGGGGGGACAAGGAAGGAGATGGGGGTTGGGGACAAGGGGGGGGGGACAGGGGAGGGGGGAGAGGGGTTATAGGGGGGAGGGGGGAGACAGGGAGGGGGGGGGATGAGGATGGAGGGGGGGGGATGGGGACTGGGGAGGGGGACAAGGAGGAGGGGGCTTGGGGACAAGCTTGGGGGGGGACACGGAGGTTGGGGGGGACATGGGGGGGGAGGGATGGGGACAAGGGGGGGGGGGACAGGGAGGGGGGGGATGGAGACTGGGGTGGGGGGAACAAGGTGGGGGGGACAGGGAGGGGGAGGATGGAGACGGGGGGGGTGGGAGGGGGAAGGGGGCGGGGGGGGACATAAAAGGACCTGGGGGGGTGGGGACGGGGAGGGGACAGGGAGGAGGAGGGGAAGGAGGAGGAGGAGGGGGAGGGGCGGGGG